>NC_067483.1:56667051-56802051 GCF_947179515.1 Apodemus sylvaticus
TCTTGTTTTCTCTATGTTCTATAATTCAATACATAGTGTTTTCAGCAAGAGAGTATTATTTGCTGAATTCTGTAGGGTAAACAAGAGAATAAGGGACTGTGGGATACACTCAGACTTAAATGTGACATCTGTAGCAAATTCTGTCCTCCCAAGTGTCAGGGATCATTGCCAAGGAGGGATAGGAAGCCAGAGGTAAGGAACAAACAAAAACAAAAAATATTATTTCCAAGGTACAGCTGTGATATTGTACATACAAACTTAACAGCTATTGTGACATCAGCACAGATGGACAAGGTGGAGTCCATCCTAACTAAGAAGTTATTGAAAATTGATAGCTTCAAGGGGAGGGAATGTCAGTTTTCTTTAAGACTGTGGCCTCTGGTAGGCCAATAATGCCCCCAGGAAGGTCACACACACACACACACACACACACACACACACACAAACACACACATATGTGAATTTCACAAATTAGACTTGAGACTTTTTAAAATAAGAAGATACAAAATTGAGTGGGAAAGGAAATAGAGTGGACATGGAGTAGTTTGGATAAGTCTGTAAGTAACATCAAAATGCATTGTACTAAATTCTCAATAAAAACTTGCTTTAAAAATATGAAAGTGTTAAAAATAAAATGGTGTCAAGATTTCATTGGGAAGTAATCACTTTTATTGGGTGTTTGGCGGTTGCTTTTATCAGAGAAAATATTTCTTTACAGAAGAATTTTAATTTAGGGGAACATGAACAAATATAACCTTCAAAAAAGGTATGGTACATTTACACATGAGAGGATAATTTTTCAAAATTTTTTCTTGAGATACATTGACCTGTAAAATATCAGTAGGAAAAGAAAGTCCATACTAAGTTATTTCAAACACCATAAAGAAGTAATAGATTAAATAAATGTAATAAGATTTTGTTTGGTACTGTGCTGTTTTTATAATTCAAACTGGCTTAGATTCTTTGATATAATCAGCAGAGTATCACAAGTAGACACATAATGCTGCACTATTCATCTCAATATCTAATAATATCAAACATAGAATGCCAGTATTTGATAGACAATGTTAAAGAAATAATGTTAATATCTTTCATAGTCTAACATGGAAGAGTTACCTGTTTTCCAAACTAGGTAATTAAATCATTTGACAGGTAACTAGATATTTAAGTTATATGATTGGTAACAAATCAGAAAAACTAGTTTTTCATTGGGGATATTTTATAGTCAATCTTATGTGGTCATAGTTAGATAAGCTAAATGTGGTTTAAGACCAAGCTATAATAAAAGCATGCTCTACTTCAGACGTATAGATTTTAACAGGTATACCTAAAATTCTAGCAGCTGAAATCTGTACTTGCTAACAAAAAGATTTCTTTTGCCCCTTGGCACTTTTCTCACAAAGACTTGTTCTTATAATGCCAGTCTTAATTTATCACATAGGTACCAACACAACCACCAAGAAACTGTTTTCTATAGTGAGTGGATAAGCAGTACCCAGAGGTTGACTCTGCATTTGACACAAACACATTTATACCACAAAAATGAACTCTCCTCAGTCAGTAATAGAAGCCTCTTCTCTTTAAAAGACTGTGTTAGGAAAACATACTCACAGATTTCCCACAATCTATTGAGGAGACAATGCTGAGTTTTTTGATTCATGCAGAGCAGAGATGCAGAGCAGTGTGACAGAGGTTCAAACTGGAAGCACTGGTTTGAAATTAGACTAAAGTCAAGCCCTTTGAAAAGAAACTTTGATCTGCACTGAGGTCCACATCAAGACAGAACCATTTAGAACTGGTGGAAGCATTCAAAGAAGTTAAACTCATCAAAATCACATTAGAATTTTAAATGAACTCGAATTTTTCTTCACATTAACCTTTTTTGTTTTGACCCTTACTGGTAAGTTCATTGTTAAGTGTGGAATAGAAGGGTCTTTTGAGAAGTTCCTGTAATGAGCAAACTAATTGTCTGGTCAAGAAGGCCTTGAAGTATAGTGTGATGATAGTGATGGAGCTGGGGGTGGAGATAGGGTGGGAGGATGGAGGATTGGCACTGTTACTGGCCTAGAGAAGGGTATGAAAAGGGAGTGTTTTCTATTCATATGCTCCTGGTTGAGGAGCTACTAGCAATTATTTTTTGTTTGTTTTCATCTTGGTCCTGGTAAAGACTGATTATTCTTTATCGTCAGGTGTTAATTGCCTGCCCCTTTTCATCTGGGAGTGGAGTCTTAAATGTTTTTTCACCTTCCAAGTTTTGTGTGTTGACTGGTTCCCATGGGGAAAGTTTTGTTTAGTCAGCCATATTGTTGACATTTTATGGGCAATGCATTCCTATCATATATAAAAGACTGTCTTGGAGCAATGTCTTGGATCTCTGACTCTTACCAAATTTTCTTCCCTGAACAATTACTATAGATTTTGGAATGTGGTTATACCAAATGGGCCTTGGCAGCCTGAGTGACCTATTCTCTAGTCACTGTATCAGCTTATACCTGGTGCTGGGGGCCATATAGCCATATGAATGCACGGATTATGTCAGAGCATAGACAAGCCCTATAAAAGTTCAAACCAGACAAACCCCAGCATAGAGAAGGGGAATCAGGCACAAACTCACACCCATAACCAAGAAGTTCATTTTTGCAATTGAAAGCTGCTGAAAAGAAAAGAAAATGAGTTTTGTTCCATGGAATGTGATAGATTATATAAATGAAACCCTAGAGGAGGTTCCATGCTTAGCAGTGGTTAGACAGCATGATATAGACACCGTGTGTGTATATGTGTGTGTGTGTGTGTGTGTGTGTGTGTGTGAATGTTTGTTTCTGTCTATATAAGTGTGTCTGCATTTTAATTTTGTTTTTAATTTTTTTAAATAATGAATATAATTTTTTGGTTAGGTGAGATAAGTGGGTGCATGGGTAGGAGGGAGATAATCAGAGAAATTAGGAGGTAGAAAAGAACATGGTGAAAATATATTGTGTGAAAAAATTAAAAAATATAGAGAAAGCAAATCCCTTTGTTAGAAAGAAATAAAAGACAGGAAAAGCAGAGAATGCTATTTTGGGACTTTTTCTTGGTCAACTTAATATAAGAAGAAGTTTAAAGAACCAGCTTTTGGTTTTGTGCAATATGAAATTCTATCTTATATGAGTCAGAATGGCTAAAATATAAAACTCAGGTGACAGCACATCTTGGTGAGGATGTGGAGAAATAGGAACACTCCTCCATTGCTGGTGGGATTGCAAACTGGTACAACCACTCTGGAAATCATTCTGGAGGTTCCTCAAAAAATTGGAAATAGATCTACCTGAAGAGCCAGCAATACCATTCTTGGGAATATACCCAAAAGATACACTACCATACCACAAGGACACATGCTTCACTGTCTTCATAGAAATCTTATTTATAATAGCCAGAAGCTGGAAACAACCCAGACATTCCACAACAGAAGAATGGATACAGAAAATGAGGTTCATTTACACAATGAAATATTACTTGGCTATACAGAATGAGGACATCATGAGTTTTGCAAGCAAATGAATGGAACTAGAAAATATTTTCCTGAGTGAGGTAATTCAGACCCAAAATGACATGCATGGTATATACTCACTAATATGCTGATATTAGCTAAAATAGTACAGAATTCCAAAGATACAGAATTCTAATCTACAGAACTCAAGAAGGCTAAGAAGCCCAAGGGCTTAAGTGTGGATGCCTCAATCCCACCTGGGACAGAGAAGAAAGCAATCCCAAGAGTTGGGGAGGGAGGGAGCTTGGTGGGAAAAGCAAGAGGGAGGGAAAGAGGGGAGCAAGATTGGGTGTTGTGGGGGACTGGGACAGGACTGGTGGCTTGAGGGCAAGCAGAAAGAATCAAAACAGGCAGACTCTAAAGGTAGGACATAGGAGAACCCTCTAGAATACCCCAGAGACCTTGGAGGTAAGAAAGATTCTCACCACTCAAAGGCAAAGTCCTTAGATGAAATGCCCTATAGTGGGGAAAGGGAACTTGTAGAGTCCACCTCCAGTGGAAAAACAGGACATCAAGTAGAAGGATGGGGTTGCCATCCCATAGTCAAAACTCTGACCCATAATTGTTCCTTTCTGAAACAACTATAGGTACAAAAATGGAGAATACCTTGAGGAAAAGGAAGTCCAGTGACAAGTCCAAATTGGGATCCAGCTCAGAGGAAGGCCCAAAGCCCTGAAACTATTACTAATGCTATGGTGTGGTTACAAACATGGGCCTATCATACCTGCCTTGAAAGGCCCAACAAGCAGCTGAAAGAGTCAGATACAGATATTTACACCCAAACAATGGACAAAAGCTGGTGACTCCTGTGATCGAATTAGGGAAAAGTCGAAAGAAACTGAGGAGGATGGTGACACTATATGAAGACCAGCAGTCTCAACTAAACTGGACCCCAGAGATCTCTTAGGCACTGAGCCACCCACCAGGCACCATGTACCAGCTGATATGAGGCTCCCAGCACATATACAGCAGAGGACTGCTGGGTCTGGGCTCAATCAGAGAAGATACACCTAGGCCTTGAGAAACTTGGGGCCCCAAGGAGTGGGGAGGTCTGGTAGGGTAGGGTGGGGTGGAGGAATCCTCTTAGAGACTGCATAGGGGATGGTGGAGCAGGGTGAGGAGGTGTGAGATGTGGAACAGTCACAGTCAGAGGATGGACCTGGAAGGGAATAAAGTCTGGATTGTAAAAAAAAAAAAAAAAAAAAAAAAAAAAAAAGAAGAAGAAGAAGAAGAAGCTTAAAGAATAACATTTACAAAGAAGTTTAAGAAATTTCATTTCTTAAGGTTCTATCATTGCAGACTACAAGATGAGCAGCACTAGAGACCAAGGTCAACAGTTGACACTTGGGACATAAAGTCCCCAGATGGGATAGGGTTAAAACACATACTGCATTGCATCTATATCTTTTTACGCACAGTTACTTTGGGGACTTTTGCTAAGAGTTTATGAGCTTCAGTTTCTCTCATCAAAACTGAAACAAAACAGGAGAGAAAAGAATCGTGCAACAGACAGCACTACCCAGTACTACCCAGCACTACCCAGTATTACCCAGCACTACCCAGTATTACCCAGTACTACCCAGTACTACCCAGTACTACCCAGTACAGTAATCTTTTCACTGGGAACCTGTATTTCTGTAATATCACAGAAAACCTGATTTTCTGTGAATTATGTATTTATTGAAATGTAGAGTTCTCCTAAGCAATCAACAATAATTTTGTTTCCACCCTGAAAATAATTGTCTGCTTAAAGAAAAAAATAGATAATGTATTCACTGAAATAAATCTACAAGTTAAAAATAGAAAGGGAAACAGACTGTAAGTTTCTAATTTGCCATTAAAATCAATTATGTAAGATTAGACCTCCTTCAAAACTATAACATTTTAATTTTGAATAACCAAGCTCCTGTTGAATATTTACTTAAAATAAAAGACAGTCTTAATGACATTTAAGTTAATTTCACTTGCTTAAAACTTAACTAAAAAAACTCCTTGTTATTTTAATCCAGATATAATTGGTACGAAAACATAATTGCAATTTTAAATTAACTTGTCTTTTACCTTCAGGGACAACATAATGAAAGTAATTTTGCAGAAATCTGACCTTTTCTGTACTCTTCAGTAACATTTCCTCACCAAAAATGAATCAATATAACTTGAGTCAAAAATCTGTATCCAGGAGGAAAAGATATGCTTTATTGGCAAGAATTTCATAGCCCGTTCCTGAATATATTTGTAATATAGATTCAAATATACCTAATTCATATTTAATGATAAAAACAGATGGAGCATCAACATTTTAGCAATACTTTCTCATAGCCACACAGTCCATCTCCCAACCAAAATTTGGATAGAAACATAATCTTGTGATCGTTATTAATAACAAAAATATACCATCTATTGCATTTGATTCTATTTATGAATGACTCTTGCTTCGTTCTAGGATTCTATCATGGTTTGTACAGAAAAGAGGCATTCCAACCCTATTTTATGGCCTTGTCTGTATTTCTGATTAAACATCCTCTGCTTATTTCAGGATATAGGCCATTGAGTTTTTGTATGACTATGATTGCCTTTTAAGTATATACTAGAGCCATGGCCCATAATTGGTACAAAGTAATATTTTATTAAGTTTTCTTAGAGTTGGAGAGATAGTTCAGTGGTTAAGAGCCATTGGTGCACATTTAGAAAACAAGGGTTCAGTTTTCACCACCTCTATTTTTTGGATCACAGCTGCCTCTCTTTCTATCTCTAGATTATCAATGCCCTTTTCTGACCCCAGTGGGCACCAGCATTCACACACACACACACACACACACACACACACACACAAACACCCACCCACCAGGAGAGTCAGTTGTCTGCCAGAAACTAAAGTCACAGACAGAGTATTAGAATCAAAGCTTGTCCAAGTGAGAATGTCATGTCACACAGGATAAAATTTAAAGTCTAAGATCTCTTATTCAGGAAAAAGAAATATAAGATTATTGTTAAAATACTACAATCTGTAGTTTAATACAACATATGCTGTTATGTTCATGTTTATATGTTACCAAAATATGTGTATGTGAATTGCTGTGGTGAATTAGTACACAGAAACATAAGTCTCTTTGATTCTGTAGAAGCAAATTTACATTTACTGTGAAAAGCATGTGAACACCTTTGAAATAGAATATGGTGGTAGAAATGACAAATCCTATGATGTGGTCACAACTTTGACATGTCATGAGGGTCTGAGCAGATTCAAAGAACAAGATGGACCTTTGTACGGAGTCATGTCTAGATGAATCCTATATTTTCACCTAATTCCTTTTGAGCAGAGGAACTTTGACACCTTGGTCAGAGGAAAAGATCTGAGGATGCAAGTGGAGCCAGACAGATGCAATGCTTCAGATAACAAGATGAAAGCTGGGAACGTACACCCAGCCATGTTCCAAAACCTACAAGGCAAGGAAAAGCTTGTTTCCCAAGCCATACTCTTATTATCTTTAGTTAAAATAATAGATACCTATAGAAAACCTAGAGAAGTCTAAGAAAATATAAAAGATGATGTGTTTTGGCAACAACAGAGTATTAAGACAAGATTATTTTTTAATAACCAACTTTCTGCTCTCCCTTCTAGCTTGCACTCACTTTCTTTTTCTGAAAAGAGAGAATACATGGACTGGCCCATGTCCCCCAGCACATATGTAGCAGAGCACTGTGTTGTCTATCCTCAGTAGGAGAGGGTATGTATAATCCTGTAGAAAATTGTCAACCCAAATAAGAGGGAAACTGATGAAGGTGAGATGGGGGAGAACCCTCCTGAAGCAAAGGGCAGGGAATGGGGTGAAGAACACATAGATGGAGGAACAGGTAGGGGACAACATTTGAAATGTAAAAAAATAATAATAATTTAATAAGAAATAGATGCATTTATGTATTTGAACTATATGTACCCACCTGAAGCATGTAAAGTGTTTTCCTAAAAGAAGTCAACCCTTCAAAATTTGGGAACACATAAACACATTTTTCTACATAATAATAATGTTTTCTTAAGTACAACTTCATTTGTTTTAATTAAAGGAACATTACTGTTAAAATTAGCAACAAACTCACTAATCTTTTAGATTTTTCCTAGTAGCTACAAAACTGCTCTTCCATCTGAAATTGTTAAAAAGCATTGCAGCAAATGGATAGGCCTAACATTTTATTGTAAAGCAAATGTATATTTGTGGCTTAGGGCTTTCCCATTATGTCTGAAAACATTTTAGAAATTGCCTCTGTTCTTAGTTCTGATATCATGATGCAAATAAAATGCCATTTTTTAAAAATTCCTTATTCTTTGGTACTAAGATTTGGTTCAGAGCCTCAGGCATGCTAGTTCAGTGCTCTACTGTTCCTAAGTCCCACTGTATTTTTATTCAAACACAGTTCAAATACTTGTCTATTAGTAATTATGCCAACGGTAAGAATGAATGCATGCCCGAGTTGTTGTAAAATGATTGTAGCCAAATGACAAAATCTCTAGTAATAAAATGAACAAAATTATATGAAATACACATAGACACACATACATACATTACACCAGTACTCTCACATGTGTAGGGGAAAAGGTTTTAGCTCCTTACAGAAACTAAACATTTTATTGACAAGACCGTTGAATCTATCAAATTCCCATTGTCTGTAATTAGTGTATTATGAACATGAACAAGGAAATTGTTAATGTTAGACATTGTTGTATGAGGTAAGGAACACATAAAAGAAACATAGATTTTTAGTGTGAGCAGAGATGTGCACTGCATGGAAACAATAAGCTTTTTATATTAAAATAAAAGGTTAGTTTACTTTTGGCTGAAGATTTTCCCAGGACAGATGTTTTTTATATGGAGAATGATAGCTTATATTCTGTTACTGCTATTTTCATGTAACATATTAGCATGATGTCCTGGCACCTGATGGGGCATTTAGTACTGTTAAATTGCAACACTTGAGGAGATACAAAAAAGAGGCCAGTTGCTGTATTCTGTAGCTGCCTGCAGCTACTGTGAACTGGGTTCCTGGAAAAGAAGCTGAGGGTGGATGGGGAAGGGGAGAAAAAAAGGAGGCCAGGATGATAGTTTACTGCTCAAGCCCCAACCCCCAGACTCCAGGTTGAGTTCCGGGAAAGTCGCCTGGTGATCCTTGGCTCCACTGCTCAGGCAGCTGAGTGGGTCACCTGCTTAATTCAGGAATTCATAAACCTGGAAGAACAATGAACTTCACCTTCACTCTGAGCACTTCACCCAAGGTGGGGCAGGATCCTGGCTAGCAAGGGAATCCATGCTCAATGTAGGCTGGGAAAAGTTCACCTTGACCAATATCAAGTACACTCTGAGCACTCCACCCTAGGACAAAAATTCCTGCTGTAACCTACTTCCCTGTTATGCCTTAACATCAGATTCCTGCCTAAAGCCCTTGTCCTTGGCCAATGTCAAGTTCCTACCATGTGGCATGACACCCCAATATGGCTCTGTACAACCGGTCTGTCTCCCAACCCACTGCTTCTTCATTGAGATCTCTGGTAGGTGTCTTTCCTGCTCAGTTAAGAAAATGTGTTACATTATGAATTTCCTTTTACTTTGATAAGAAGGTTAATCAAATATAGAATTTGATAATAGTGAATTAGACTTAAAAATTTAACTCGAAAGACTTTAAACAGAGAAGTCAAAGGTGGCTATATATATTACAGTAGCTTTAAAATAAATCTTAACTTCCATAGACATTGGTGAGCATGGAAATTACATCTCCAAATTTTTAGTTTAAGGTAGATTTCTGAATATAGAAAATTTTACTTTCATTTTTTTATGAGTTAATCATATCTAGATGTCACCAAAAGTTAAATTTTCTATTCAGGACAATCTGATATTTACTTCCTATTAAATAAAACACCAATTTTTAGGGAAAAGAAAGTTAGGAATTATCAGATATAAAATTAAATTGAAATGCCAGTTGCCATGATTTTATCCACTCTAGTGTAACACTCTTAAGAAAAATGAAAACATCTAAAAGCAATATGATTAACTGATAGAAAAATGCAGCAAAAGACATCCTGGTGTAGAGAGAGAGTTACATGTTTTTATAAAGAAACACTTGTGTAAGGTGCTTTCTGGACAAGAGTGCTCTGAAATTAAAGTTAAGTAAGTGGGGCCATGCCAACTTCAATGTTTCCAATGGTGTTTGGTACTGTCTTAGTCAGAGTTTCTGTTCCTTCACAAAGCATCATGACCAAGAAGCAAATTGGGGAGGAAAGGGTTTATTCAACTTACACTTCCACATTGCTGTTTATTACCAATGGAAGTCAGGATATAAACTCAGGAAGGAACTTTGCAGCAGGAACTGATGCAGAGGCCATGATGGGGTACTGCTTAGTGGATTGCTTCCCCTGGCTTGCTTTCTTATAGAACCCATGATTACCAGCACAGGAAAGGCACCACCCACAATGAGCCTCCTCCACTTGATCACTAATTGAGAAAATGCCTTACAGCTGGATCTCATGGAGGCATTTCCTCAAGGGAGGCTCCTTTCTATGTGATAACTCCAACTTGTGTCAAGTTGGCACACAAATCCAGCCAGTACAGCTACCGTGTGCCATTTCAGAGACATGTGGCCCATGAACTCTGGGCAGTTAGAAAGAAAACTAAGAGATAATTTCAAAAGGTTAACTCTTGTATTTATTCTGTTTACAAATTTCCAATGGAAAGAGAGGCCTTAGATATTTCTTTGATAGCCCAATTGCTCTTGCTCTGCCCTATATTCTACACAGATACATAGTATCTCAAACCACATGAATTTAACCTTCAAATCTAATCTTATAGTTTCTAATTCCTGGGAAAATAAATGTTAGTACATTATTTAAATTATTTGTATTACGGCTAAGGATGAAGCTCTGATGCTCTGTGCTTGTCTAACATATGTCTGGCTCCCTCTCTGCCATCTTGGCTCCGGACACAGGACATATCTGACAGGCTAAGCCAGGTACACAGATATAGCCCGAGTCTAACATCACTTGGCCTCAGCTCCTCAGGCTTCTGCCTGCACCTAGAGTCTGGGCAGCTCTGTGGGCCATCTATGTGTCAACCCATTCATGGTTGTTTGCCTTACAGAGTGATCAGCACTTGGAAAAGGTTCCCGCAGCATCTGCCATCTTTGCTCCCTAATGGAGCAGACGGGCAGCACCAGGTTCACAGAGACAATTCTAGTATAACATTGCTTGGGGCAAAACACACCAGGGCTCCAGCAGCACCCAAGAGGAGGGCGGTACATCAGCAATCTGTGCCAGGGGAAATGCAGACACCCAGTGGTGCAGAAATAGCCTTACAGGCTCACAGGAGTTTCAAGCATCAGCCAGTGACAACAGGATCAACTAACACCAGAGATAGCCAGATGGCAAAAGGCAAACGTAGAAACTATACTAACAGAAATCAAGGCAATTTGGGAGCATCTGAACCCAATTCTCCTACAACAGCAAGTCCTGGATACCCCAACACACCAGAAAAACAAAATTTAGATTTAAAATCAGTGGACATGATGCTGTTAGAGGAAAACAAGAAAAATATAAATAAATCTCTTTAAAAAATATAGGAGAAAATGGATCAAAAGTTAGAAACCCTTACAAGAGAAACACAAAAATCATTCAAAGAAATTCAGTAGAATATGGGTCAAAAGATAGAAGCCAATAAAGAGGAAATGCAAAAATCACTTAAGAAAATACAGGAGAATTTGGGTCAAGAGGCAGAAGTCATGAAAGAGAAAACACATAAATCTCTTAAAGAATTACAGTAAAACACAAACAAACAAATGAAGCAACTAAGAAAAATCATCCAGGATAAAAAAAAAAAAAACATAAGTAGAAACAATTAAGAAATTGAAAAAGGAGACTACGTTGGAGATAGAAAACCTTGGGAAGAAATCAGGGGTCATAGATGCAAATATCAACAACAGAATACAAGAGATAGAAGAAAGAATCTCAGATGCCAAAGGTACCATAGAAACCATTGACTCAACAGTCAAAGAAAATGCAAAATGCAAAACAGCTTGTAAGCCAAAACATCCAGGAAATCCAGGACACAATGAGAAGACCAAACCTAAAGATTATAGGTATAGATGAGAGTGAAGATTAACAACTTAAAGAGCCAGCAAATATCTTCAACAAAATTATGAAAGAAAACTTCCCTAACCTAAAGAGAGAGATGCCCATGAATATACAAGAAGCCTACAGAACTCCAAACAGACTGGATCAGAACAGAAATACCTCCAGTCACATAATAATCAAAACCCCAAATATACTAAACAAAGTAATATTAAAGGTAATAAGAGAAAAAGGCCAAGTAACATATAAAGGAAGACCTATCAGAATTACACCAGACTTCTCACCAGAGACCATGAAAGCTAGAAGATCCAGGGCAGATCTCATGCAGACTCTAAGAGAACATAAATGCCAGCCAAGACTACTATACCCTGCAAAATTCTCAATCACCATAGATGGAGAAACCAAGATATTCCATGACAAAACCAAACTTACCCAATATTTTTCCACAAACACAGGCCTACAAAGGAAAATAGGTGGAAAGTGCCAATATAAGGAGGGAAACTACACCCTGGAAAAAGCAAGATAGTAACCTTCTTTCATCAAAACTGAAAGAAGATGACCACTCAAATATAAAACTAACATCAAAAATGACGGGAAGTAATAATCACTATTCCTTCATATCTCTTAGCATCAATGACTCAATTCCCCAATAAAAAGACATAGACTAACAGACTGGATACATAAACCTTACATTTTGCTGCATACAGGAAACACACCTCAGTGTCAAAGACAAACACTACCTTAGAGTAAAAGGCTCGAAGACAATTTTACAATCAAATGGTCTCAAGACATTCTAATATCAGATAAAATTGACTTTCAACCTAAAGTCATCAAAAGAGGCATGGAAGGACACTTCTTGTTGGTCAAAGGAAAAATCCACAAAGAAAAACTGAAAGAAGATGACCATCTTTGCTCCATCTATGCTCTGCCCATCTATGCTCCAAATGCATGGACACCATCATTCATAAAAGAAATTTTCTAAAGCTCAAAGCCCACATTGTACCTAACACAATAATTCTGAGTGACTTCAACACTCCACTCTCCTCAAAGGTCTGATCAGGAAAACAGAAACTAAACAGGGGCGACACAATGATACTAATTGAAACTTTGGACCAGTTGGATTTTATATATATATAAAAAAAACATTTCATCCTAAAGCAAAACTATATACCTTTTTCTCAGCACCTCATGGTAACTTCTCCAAAATTGATCATATAATGGGTCACAAGACAGACCTCAACAAATATAAGAAGATCGAACTAATTCCATGCCTCTTATCAGATCACTATGGAGTAAGAGTGATCTTCAATATCAAAAGAACAAAGAGAAAGCCCACATATACATGGAAAATGAAAAATACTCTACTCAATGATACTTTGATCAAGGAAGAAATAACGAAAAAAATCAAACACTTTTAGAATTTAATGAACATGAAGGCACAACATACCGAAATTTATGGGACACAATGAAAATAGTGTTAAGAGGAAAATTCATAGCCCTGAGTGCCTCTAAAAAGAAACTGGAGAGAGCATACACTAGCAGCTTAACGACACATCTGAAAGCCCTGGAATAAAAATAATCTAATCCAACCATGAGGAGTTTCCAGAAGACAGGAAATCATCAAACTCAGGACAGAAATCAACAAAGAATCAACAAAACCAGGAGCTGGTTCTTTGAGAAAATCAACAAGATAGATAAACACTTAGCCAGACTACCGAAAGGGCACAGAGACAGTATCCAAATTAACAAAATTAGAAATGAAAAGGGAGATGTAACAACAGAAAATGGGGAAATTAAAAAAAATTATCAGATCCTAATATAAGAGCCTATACTCAACACAACTGGAGAATCTGGAGGAAATGAAAAATCTCCTAGACAGATACTAAATACCAAAATTAAATCAGGATCAAATAGATCCCATAACTCCTAAAGAAATAGAAGGGGTCACAGAAAGTCTTTCAACCAAAAAAAAGCATAGGACCAGATGGTTTTAGGGCAGCATTCTATCAGACCACCAAAGAAGACCTAACACCAATACTCTTCAAACTATTCCACAAAATAGAAATAGAGGGAACACTACCCAACTCATTCTACAAAGCCACAATTTCGCTGATACCAAAACCACATAAAGATCCAACAAAAAAAGAGAACTTCAGGGCAATTTCCTTTATGAGCATCTATGCAAAAAATACACAATAAAATTCTTGCCATCCGAATCCAAGAACATATCAAAATGATCACTCACTATGATCAAGTAGGCTTCATACCAGGGATGCAGGGATGGTTCAATATACAGAAATCCATCAATTCAATCCACTACATAAACAAACTCAATGAAAAAAAAAACACATGGTCATTTCATTAGATGCTAAAAAAAGCATTTGACAAAATTCAGCATCTTTTCATGCTAAAAGTCTTGGAAAGAACAGGAATTCAAGGCCCATACCTAAACATAGTAAAAGCAATATAAAGCAAACCTGTAGCCAACATCAAACCAAATGGAGAGAAATTAAAGCAATCCCACCAAAATCAGGGACTAGAAAAGGCTGCCCCCTCTCTCCATATCTTTTCCATATAGTACTTGAGTTTCTAGCTAGAGCAATTAGACAACATAAGGAGGTCAAAGGTTTACAAATTGGAAAGGAAGAAGTCAAACTATCACTATTTGCAGATGATAGGATAATACACTTAAGTGACTCAAAAAAACTCCACCAGAGAACTCCTACAGCTGATAAACAACTTCAGCAAAGTGGCTGGTTATAAAATCAACTCAAGCAAATCAGTAGCCTTCCTATACTCAAAGGATAAGCAGGCTAAGAAAGAAATTAGGGAAATGACACCCTTCGCAATTGCCACAAACAATATAAAGTATCTTGGTGTATCTCTAACCAAACAAGTGAAAGATCTATATGACAAAAACATTTCTGTCTCTGAAGAAGGAAATTGAAGAAGACCTCAGAAAATGGAAAAATCTTCCATGCTAGTGGATCGGCAGGATTAATATAGTTAAAATGTCCATCATGCCAAAAGCAATATACAGATTCAACACAATCCCTGTCTAAATCCCAACTCAGTTCTTCATAAAGGTAGAAAGGGCAATTCTCAAATTCATCTGGAATAACAAAAAACCCAGGATAGCTAAACTTATTCTCAACAGTAAAAGAACTTCTGGGGGAATCAGCATCCCGGACCTCAAGCAGTACTACAGAGCAATACTGTTAAAAACTACATGGTATTGGTACAGTGACAGGCAGGTGGATCAATGGAATAGGATTGTAGACCCAGAAATGAACACACACACCTACTGTCACTTTGACAGAGGAGCTGAAAACATCCAGTGGAAAAGATGGCCTTTTCAACAAATGGTGCTGGTTCAATTGGAGGTCAGCATGCAGAAGAATGTGAATTGATCCATACTTATCTCCTTATACTAAGCTCAACTCCAAGTGAATCAAGGACCTCCACATAAAACCAGACACCCTGAAACCAAGAAAAGAAACTGGGGAAGACCCTTGAGGACATGTGCACAGAGGAAAAGTTCCTGATCAGAACACCAATAGCTTATGCTCTAAGATCAAGAATTGACAAATGGGACCTCATAAAATTTCAAAGTTTCTGTAAGGTAAAGGACACTGTCAAAAGGACAAAAATGGCAACCAACAAATTGGGAAAAGATCTTCACCATCCCTACATCAGATAGAAGGCTAATATCCAACATATATAAAGAACTCAAGAAGTTAGACCCCAGAGAAGCAAATAACCCTATTAATAAATGGGGTACAGAGCTAAACAAAGAATTTTCTCCTGAAGAACTTTGAATGGCTGAGAAGCAGCTTAAGACATGTTCAACATCATTAGTCACTAGGGAAATGCAAATCAAAACAACCCTGAGATTTCACCTCATACCAGTCAGAATGGCTAATATTAAAAACTATGGAGACAACAGGTGTTGGTGAGGATGTGGTGAAAGAGGAACACTCCTCTACTGCTGGTGGGACTGCAAGATGGTACAACCATTCTGGAAATCAGTCTGATGGTTCCTCAGAAATCTGGCCATGACACTTCCGGAGGACCCTGCTAAACCACTCCTGGGCATATACGCACAGGATTCCTAGGCATGCAATAAGGACACGGGCCCTACTTTGTTCATAGCAGCCTTATTTATAATAGCCAAAAGCTGGAAAGAATCCAGATGTCCCTCAATGGAGGAATGGATATAGAAAATGTTGTATATTTACACAATGGAATACAACTCAGCAATTAAAAACAATTAATGCATAAAGTTCTTAGGCAAATGGTCGGAACTGGAAAATATCATACTAAGTGAGATAACTCATTCACAAAAGAACACACATGGAATGCAGTCACTGATAAGTGGATATTAGCCCAGAAGCTCTGAATACCCAAGACACAACTCACATATCAAATCATTCCCAAGAAGAAGGAAGGAGAGTGCCCTGGGCTTGTAAAGGCTTCATGCATCATTGTAGGGGATTGCCAGGACAGAGAAGGGGGAGGGAGTTGATTAGGGAACTGGTGGAGTGTTACCGACCATGGGTCTGCTTAGGGATATCCAGGGTCCTCTGGTCCAGGAAGGCACAGGTCCGGCTGAGATGACAGACAGAACAAACAAAATGCACACACAGAGGCGGTTTGAACTGAATGTATTTTGGAGCCATAAGGCAAGGATTTTTATACAGGAAGAGTTGGTATTACCATTTCAAAAGATGTAGCCAGTGAGGCAGGCACAATTATCATAGCCATTTGGTACAAGGAAATGCAACATCAGGAACAAAGTTTCTCAAGAAACAGATACAGAGGATCAATTTACAGATGCCATCAAACTTCCTGATTAGAACCCAGAGTTTACAGTAAACCTTCAAAGAGTTTGAAGTTTCTTATACCACCTGGGTCTTAACAAGTTCTTGTGAGAAATCCTTATCTAACATTTAGCCTTCTATCTTGTGAAACAAAACTTCCTGAGTAAATCAATGCTTTCAGTACCAAGGAGTGCCCGAGCCGTCCTCATACACATACGCTCAGCCATAAACACCTGCATGTAGTTGGAAGGTAGTAATTATGTAAACAACTATGAGGCAAGGCACTGAAATTCTAAAACGGGGGGTTGGTGGTCAGTGGGTCAGTGAGTCGACTTCAAAGACCGGATTATCAGCCAGGCCTGAGAGAAAAGTAGGAAGTCAAGGCAAACTGCTACTTGGGAACTAAGGGTTCATTTTAAATAGCCAGAAAGTAAGAGTACAGTAAATTTCCCGATGAGATTATCAGCTTCCACAGCTTCCAGAGAGTTCCGTTCTTCCCAGGAGGCATTTCTTTTCCGCCTCTGTCTGTAAAATATCATTTTTACAGACATCACTGGGCCACCGCGGCAGTGGAGAGAAGAGGGCTTATGGGACTTAGGGGGAGGAGGGAACCAGGAAAAGGAAAAATCATTTGGATTGCAAACAAAAAATATATAAAATAATAAAAATGAAAGAGAGAGAGAGAGAGAGAGAGAGAGAGAGAGAGAATATATCAGGGTCCAGATTGCTTCCTTATCACTAAATCTTCATCTCACATCATTATTAATATTTATTCTATTTAAGAAATAAGCTTTCCCATAAATCAACTTGATATGGTGTGGGTTTTTGTTGTTTGTTTTGCAAGAAAGATTAGCTTTTGGAAAGTAAGGAAAACTAAATACTGTCTTGTTTGTCAAACTAGATCTTGTCAGGATTAGCACTGCAGAACTCTTCCTGAATTAACATTGCTCCTTAACCACAGAATCAGCCATGTAATGACTAACAATGTTGCCCTGAATAGAATAGTGTGGTTCTATGCTGCACTTTAAAATGTAGTCTGATGGCCAGATGTCTAAGGACCCCTTCTCCTGGAAAGTAAAAGGAGAGAAGTGAATGTTATTTCAAACACAGTAATTACAACTGGCTGGCCCTGCCTGCTTCCCTCTATGAAGAATCCTAAGTGGATGGATCTGTGAGATGGCTTGGTTAGATGACATTACATGACAAATTATTCCATGACCTAAATTTAGGAAATTTGGGAGGTTACTACATCAGAAGGTTTATATGCTAAATAGATGAAGATGAGGTGATATTTTGTTGAAATAAAAGAAATGTTAGATCCTGGGAATTCAAGGGGTTTATTTGTGAATAGAAATCTGCATTAATTTTATGATATTCTTATCTAAACTTTATACCAATATGGTTAATTGGATCACAACAATTTGTCATTTTAAAAATGATCCAGCAGTTCCAACAATAAATTGTGTGACAGTGCTTTTTTGACCAAATTAAAAGTCAATGATAAAAAGTAAAACCAAAATTAGAAACGAATACACCTAAATATGACCATATTCATATATATACTTATGTTATATACATTACTTCTATATTTATAGTTCTCTCAAAGAAAATTCCCTTCATGAGAGCTACTGCAGAAATTTATTGCGTATTTTTGTATTTGTTTCACTTGGTTAGCAACATATTTACTCATCTATCTTTAAATTATATTTCTTAAAATATATCTCTATATACACACATATACATCTGCCTTTGTATAAATGTGATTTATTTAACAAACCCTTATGTAACTTAAATTATACTCAATATAGAAAAATTTTATTGCAAATATAATTAAACAGACAAAAAATTTCAAAACAGAAATTATCTAAGGAAGAGTTCTAAAGAAATAGAATATAAACACTAAATATACATTGTATGAGGCAGCAATTGAATAATCTTTAATAACACAAGACCCTGAACATATACTACTATGAACATGTTATATGCTAGTGAGTGTATATGCACCCTTTTCTGTAATTAGCTGATTAGATTTATTTCATCAGTGCTGAAATATAAAAGCCAAATAATTTTCATTGATGATTTATAGACTTAAATGATTAATTAAATGATTTAATTAATTAAATAATTAATTAAAATGATTTTAGGTAGATTTCAATTCTTCACATATAAAATATTAATGATAAAATCTTTTAAAGCCAGCCTGAAGGGTCATCAGATAACTGGGTTTGTTACTAAACCTGATAACCTAATCCTAGGACCCACATAATAGGAAAAAATTAATTCTAAAAAGTTGGCTTCCTTCTTTGACACTTTTGCTGTGACATCTCTCTCTCTCTCTCTCTCTCTCACACACACACACACACACACACACACACACGTACACACACACACTCCTCTACCACATCACCACCACCACCACACTCATACACAATGTAATGTGATTTTTAAGTATTTTTAAAAATTAAAAGAGCAGTTTGGGAGTATTGGATGAGTTTTGGTTGGTAGATTTTCCTATGTTGAAAACCATGCCAAAACGTGTATATGGATTATATATCAGTCAAGTAGTAGCAAGAATAGTACACATGAGAATGCTTTTGCATTTCATATAGGTATCAATTAATATAATCTGAGCCTCCTATTAAATAAAGTGAGTAAAATATTTAATTGATAATAAAATAAATACATATGTACACAAGTCTATACAGTTTTAATGTAACTAAAACTGACCTTATTGAAATGCATGAAGCAAAATTATGCATTAATGTGTTTTGGTCATTTGTATGTATTTCTACTGAGAATGCAGTCATTAAACTTGGTTTTTGGTTGGTTTTGTTTTTTGGGTTTTCTTGGCAGGGGAAACTAGTATGTAGACTAAACTGCTGTCATACTTATTGAAGCTAAGCTAAGAATGACCTTGAATCTCTGCGACTCCTGCTTCAGCTCACAAGTGTTGGGATTACGGTCATGAAACCGAACCAGATACCTAAGCATACTAGCCAAGCACTCTACCAACTGAGCTATATCCAGCTCCTTTATATTCTTTTAAAGGGAACATATTTTTGAGTAAGGCCAATTGGTGATTTAATGAAAGCTAAAGTATTCTTCCTTAAGCTTTCCTTGGTGCCAAAAGAACCATGAAAGACAATGTTCATTTCTACCTGGCACAATACTTAAGGTATGAAAAAAATGGCTAAGAAAAACGTTTGACTCTTGCCTTGTTCCCTAAAACATATCTCCAGTATTAACCTGGGAACTTTTAATTCTAAAAGTTGTCCTGATACATTCATCCACTAATTATCACAGTATGGTCTTACCATTCAAGGAACTCATTTGAATAAAGGAAAAAATAAAGCAAATTCTGTGTATAATGTCCTCCTTACATTTATCTGCTTGAATCCTCACTTCCCAATTAGCCATAATTTTTGGTATGGTTGAGGAGCCCTCAGCAGGTTGAACCTCCATTGAAGACAAGTGTGTGCTTCCTGCTCTACCAAGATGTGACAGGGGAGATAAATGCATACCGCTCATTTTGGCACAATGGAGCCACCATAAACATATGCTATATGAGTGAGCCAACCATGAGTATAACATAATAGACAGAGTAAAAGTAATTTTGCACATTTTATATTCATTATCTTAATAGTCTTAGACTCAGCTACTATACAATCTTATTAATTACAAAAAATTGGCTCTCTTATCAAATAATATTTCATTATCAAACCTCTTAAATATGTGAAAAGTTCAATAATATTAAAACATGCCATAAAAAGGACTATCTAAAATTCTAATTTTTCTGTGGGAAATTAATTTCAGGATTCAACTTAATTTATACTTTAAAATAAATAAACAGATTTATCAGACCCTCCCATTTTCACCAATAAGACTTTGATTTGTAACAAACCACTTAAGCCTACAGAATTAAAGTGAATTCTATCTTAGAAGTTTCTGTATTAGGTTCTTGGAGGAGCATTATACAAATGCTGATGTAATTCAGTGTTAAGTATAGAACTTACCCACTTTTAATTTGCAAAAATTGGACCAACCTAGGGAATAACTTTTCACAGGAACTATGGATTCCTTAATGAGCTTTTAAATGTTTGTTTACAAGTCATTAAGCACTTAACAAATAGGCTGAAGAATTGGAAGACTTACCAGTGAAGGAAAGAAACATGAGAGATTAATGGAAAACTGCTCTAAGAAGTCATCAAATAAAATTTAGAGTACAAAAATTGATCACAAACAAACTGTTAATGAAAAAATATGGTGCAAATTATATAACTATCCCATTCTGTAGGTCGCCATTCTATCCTATTGAGAGTTTCCTTTGCATTTTAGAAGCTTTTCAGTTTTATGAGGTCCCATTTATAAGTTGTCATTCTTAGTGCCTGCATTATTGGTGTTCTGTTCAGGAAATTGTCTTCTGTACCAATGCATTTAGCGCTAATCCCTACTTCCCCTTCTATCAGATTCAGTGTTTCTGACTGTATGTTGAGGTCTTTGATCCACTTGGACTTGAGTTTCATGCAGGGTAATAGATATGTATTTATTTGCATTCATCTACATGCCAACGTCCAGTTAGACCAGCTTCCACTTGATTCCATTCATCAATCTACAAAATCAACAAACAGAGACTCAAAAAGACTGAACTGATAATCAGGGAGCCAGCATGGACTGACCTAGGCTATATATATATATGTGTGTGTGTGTGTGTGTGTATGTATGTATATATCCATATGTAGTTTGGTTTTCTTGTGGAACTCCTAACAATGGGAGAAGTGGCTAACTATGACTCTTTTGCTGGCTTTTGGGATATATTTTTGGGTTGCCTTTTCTAGCTTTAATATGAGCCAAACTGCTTAGTCTTATTGCAACTTGATTTGTTATGTTTGGTTGATATCAATGGGAGGCCTGACCTTTGAGAAACATAGGTGGAGTGGATGGAAGTAGAGGGAGAGGAAAAGGACCTGAAGGAGAGAAAGAAGAGGTAAAAGTGGTACTGATATAATAGATAGGAGAATATATGTACCTATACCTATACCTATACCTACACCTACACCTACACCTACACCTACACCTACACCTACACTTAAACCTACACCTATACATACACGTATACATACACGTATACATACACATATACATACGCATATACATACACATATACATACACATATACATACATATACATACACATATGCATACACATACACATATGCATACACATACACATATACATATACACATACATAACAATATAACAAACACAAAACACAAAGTTTTAAAAGTATACCAAAGGAAATTTATCTGATTTTTCAGGCTTTTTTCTTGCCAGCCACATTGACCCATACCTGGAGACAAATCGATTGAAGTTTGAGACTAATCTAGACTATATAATCAAGCCTTGCCTCAAAAAAATGGAAAGGAGAAGAAATGGTGAGATAAGTCAGTTGTCTCACTGCTTGAATCATAGCCCTGAGGTGTATGGTCATGTGATGGAGAAGGTGTTAGATTTCTAGTTCTGACCACCTTTTTCTTTTCTTTTTCTTTTTTTGTCAGTTAAACGAATTTAATAGTTTTGGTCACGTAAGCACAACACATGAGAGTTGGGTAACTTTCTCATTTTTTCTCTTTTTTCATTGAATATCATCTACATTTACATTGCCAGTGGTAAAAACCTTTCCCAAGTACTTCCTCCCCTAAGACCCCCCCCCCCAACCCCTCCTCCCTCCTCCTGCCTCCACATATATACAAAGGCAGATGCTAGCAACCAACTATTAGACTGGACATGGGGTCCCCAATGGAGGAGCTGGAGGGTGGTCCAGAGGAGCTGAAGGGTTTTACAGCCCTATGGGAAGAACAATGATTTCTGCCATCCAGACACCCCAAGACTCCCAGGGAATGAACCATCAACCAAAGGGCACAGATGGTTCCAGCCAAAAATGTGACAGAGGAAGACCTTTTGGGGTATCAGTGGGAGGAATGGTCCTTGGTCAGGTAAAGGCTCAACAGAGGCCCCAACAAAGGGAAACCTGGGGGTGGGGGCTAAGGGTGTCAGGTGGAGGGGCATATATCTGACCATCTTTTTCTATAAAAGCTTCTCAGGAAAAACTCATTTGACAAAGGGCCTACCTCCCAGTACCCCCAGTACCATAGGAAGAGGGAGTGCATTGTATGAAAATGGAGGAGATATGAACACCTTTAGATACCAGCAGGCCTTTATTGAATGCACTTGCATTTGCTTTGTTTCTTTTTCCAAATTTTTTTTTATGCTCACAAATGGAAATTAGTCTAACATATTCTCACACTATTGAGGATTTATCACAACACAATGACTCTCAAATACAACAGACTTACAGAGACTGTTCTTCCTTTTTGGAAAACAAATATTTTAGCTATATATCTGCCATGAATTTGCAAATCAGGGTGATGGAGAAATAAATAACAGTATAATTTTCAATAAAAATCCTGACTTATAAATCTTGAATTAATGTTTTCTTGTTGTTATCATGGGATCTTATTCTCATTACATAGATTCTTGTTCTCATTACACATCTTATTTTGAAAATAAGATGGAAGAAATGAGGAAGGGGAAGAGAAATATGCAAGGAAGAGGAGAAGAGGGGAGCAGAGGTGAAAGGAGGGAAAGGAACAATCTACTAAACATGAGACATGGTATTAATTAAAATCAATCTCAAGCATATTATTAAGACTTGGGCATAATCATATGGAAGAGTACATATGTAAACAGGTTGATTCTAATGATGTTAAAATCCCAATTATTATTTTGTAATTATTTTTGATGTTGTCATTAATAGTACAATAACTGTGTTGAAATTTTAATGAAAGGCAGAGAAAATTTACCCTCCTGTCCAACTTTTTATCTAATCCCAGGGTGAGAATTTTGACATATTAATCTGTCAGCTGGCAAACTACTAGTTAGCAGAATTTGGCCTGACAAGTCAAGTAATTTATAGCATTCATTTCGTATCAGTGTGCACATATACTAAATATTATCAACACAGTATTATCCTAATGTTTCATACTTACAGAAAATATCCCCTATGTCAGGGATTACTTTGAGAGCAAGGAGTATTCTGGGAAAACAAGCCAACCTTTTGTACCTACATTTTTCAAGTAAAATCTTGCCTTCTGAAATAGCCACTTAGTAGCACAAATAAATTCATATTAGAGTTAACAACCAAGCCTTTCGTTATAGCATTTTGTTCTCTTAAATTAAATTTTATAACAACTAATATGTTTTCCTGACATATCATCTAACCCCTTTCCTATAACAACTGCTATCTAATTTGAGACAGAGGAGAAAGAATTGAGATTAAAGTCCGATAATATCCTACTCAGAGCTTTAAAAATATGGAATACATATATATTTTAGTAAGGAAGGCAGGGAAATTACACTGTCTAATTTAATTCTTTTTCTTAACTTTCATAAGGTTTAATGCCTTTATTGGATTTACCACTTCTGATATAACAGTCCTGCCCAGGATTACCAAATCAGTAAGTGGAAGGTCTTCCTTATAGTTACTCAAAGAAAAACCTTGGAAGATAGTCTTTATTCCTCTCTTCCTCTTAGAGTTGGTCACAGACTCTTTAGTAGAATCTGGTGACTTTATTTATAACAATACATGTTGGAAAGATGTTACAGGGAGTAAAAGACATTACTGATGTCTTGCAACCTGAGTTTGGGGTTCAGAACTCATGTACAGATAGAAGGAGAGACTTGACTCTATAAATGTATCCTCTGACCTTGACACATATGCTGTAGTTAACACACACATACACACACACACACACACACCACACACATTTAATAATACAAATAGTGAGTACTTTGTGACAAGTTAGACACATGTACAAACTACTTATGAGTAGTAATAAATACTTGTGAGTTCAACACTGTATCATGACCACTCATTTGCAGGAGGGTAGGGGATAAACTTTGATGTGAACCAGTTATCAAACACTAATTACACTGCTCAACCTTCTCCCATATTCTCTGGACTTTTCTACAGCTCACTTTGGGATTTAACAATCCTTTCAATTTCTGTTACAATGCAATTCAATCTAGTATCTCTTATTGTGGGAGTCCTGAATAAAATGTTCTTTGCATTTACCTTTCTTTGTGCCGGTGTGACAATTCACTGTGCTATAGTTTCCATATGTCATCCATATGTAATCATTTCTGTTCAACTGCAATGCTCTCATTCTGAGCAAAACTATACCCTCCCAGTATTACTTTCTCTCTGCAGTCTACTTTAAAGTTGCTTAAATAATTCCAAAGAATATCACCTAACTTCTCTTCTCAAATATCTGTGGTAGATTTAGTTATGGCCTACAGGAGTCAATTTAGCACTTGAAGCTATTTCTTTTGAAATTTGCTAACTTCTAACTAGAAGGCATGTTCTCACTCATTGGTTTTGGACAGCAGGATGCTAGTGACATACCACCTGAAGAACCGCCTGTCACTGTGGATATGACCGGCTTGTCTTGTACATCTAGCACTGCTTTGCGAAAACCTCATCATGGAGAAATGAGGAGGAACAGACAAGTAGACCTGGACTGCATCTGATCCTTAACTTGGAACAAAGCTCTTTTGAACCTAACTGATATCTCCTAATCACCACCTTAGCAACTGTCACTGAATCTAAGCCAATGGATGATAATTTAATAAATCAGGAGAGAGAGAGAGAGAGAGAGAGAAAGAGAGAGAGAGAGAGAGAGAGAGAGAGAGAGAGAGAGAGAGAGAGAGAGAGAGAGAGAGAATCATATGCATGATTGCATTGCTGTGCATGTGGATACAAAAGACAGATCAATGTCTTTTTCTATCATTCCTCACCATGTTTTCCAAGACATGGTCTTCATTTAAACCTGGGGCTTACAGATAGACTTATTGTCTACTTGAGTCACTATGAGTTCCCTGTTTCTCATGTGGATGGCACCAGGATTATCCATGAACGCCACAATGCCTGGATGCTGAGGATTCAAACTAAGGACTTCCTGGTTCTATAGCATACATTTTATCCACTGAATCAGCCCAAAGGTAAACTAGGTAAACCCCCTCAATGTGTCCTACCTGCCCAGCAAATGATAGCCTCCAAAATCTAAAGGATCTTGCCCTGCTACTTGTTTAACCTAAGATCTACTTGTATTTGTCTTGGTTCAATCTATCAGAAGTGATTTCCTTCCTTCTCAGGCCTCCAGACACAGGGTCCACATTGGGTATTCCTTGTGCTTGGAACACTCTTGCTTCAAGTATCTCTGCAGATCCCACTTTATAAACCCTTTTACACTTGCAGTGCAATGCTGCTTTCCAGCAGGGACACCTCTGTTCAGCCTGTGGAAGACCCTGCGCCTATATGACATACTTGTTTCCCATTTCCAACTTTCTTACTTATCATTTCATCATCTGAAGTATTGCCAGGCTTTGCTCTTAACTCAGCCCCCTGTTGCGTTAGAATAAAAGTTCTATGACTGAAAGTCACTTTCACATTCAGCTAAATTACCAATCTCTAAAGCAAATGGCCAGTCAGTTGCTGTTACTTATATGGGTAAATTTGTCAGACAATACATATTTTCTGAATACAGCATAGGATGGGTTCACAACCTCAACTGTCAATAGTACTCTTTCCTTACTTCTAGGGTCAGGCATTTGAACACTATTTCAGGCTCAGACCTGCATCTGTTTTTAATAGTTGATCTGAGGAGAAATAAAAATAAGAAAACTCAGCTAAAATCTGAAAAGAAGTAAAACTGAACAATTAAACTATTGCAAATCTAGTACTACATCATTGGGTTGATTATTGACCTTTGCCCCCCAATTCTAATAATTAAGGTCTTCAAAAAAACATTCTGTCTTCTGAATGTCTGCAATGCACCCTCAAACAATGTGGTGACCTACTTTATAAATTACCTTCAGATTAAGAGCCATTTCTCTCCACACATTAATGCAATGGACTTCTGTATTTAAACCAATATAAAAAAATCAGAGAAAACCTGACAAAGAAAAAGATAACACCTCAATTGTGTGCCCCACAGAGTCCGTTATGTGCCCTTTGAGCCTGGACAGGAACTCTACAGTTAACTATGACACTTTGACCTAGTTACTAAAGTAGAAAAGTGTGTGTGTTTGTGTGTATATGTGTGTATTTGTGTATGTATCTGTCTATGTTTGTGCCTGTGTGTGTCTCTGTATTTATACATATCTGTGTGTGTCTCTGTATGTCTGTATGTGTCTATGTATATGTGTATGTGTGTGTCTTGTATGTATGTATGTATGTATGTATGTATGTGTATGTGTGTATCTGTCTTTGTGTATTTGTGTGTGTACATTCTAGGATAAATCTCAGGGTCATACCTGTGCTACTAGTGTCCTCCTAGAGCCACCCAGGCACAAGAAACACAGTTTTTGAGAAGAGTATAAATTTTAATGTTTACTATAAGCATAGTGTTTTTAGATGCATTGTCTTATTATGCTTATCATAGTACAACAGAAAATAATTTGTCTCTGTTTAGTTGTTGAAATAGATTCTCAGATTAAGAACAAAGGCATGCTGCACATTTTGTTTTCTATTTTTACAATGTTACAATTATTGTAAAAAAGTGTCAGGTGATTGTATTATTTTATGATAATACATATATATGTATTATCACATATATATGGAATAAAATATATATTATTTTAATATATATATATGTATTGGGATAAAACCCAACCATATATATAAAATATAATATATAATATATATATATAATATATATTTATATAAAATAAAATATATATAAAATAAAATATATATTATTTTAATATATATATGTATGGGATAAAACCCAACCATATATATATGGTTGGGTTTTATCCACAGAGTATTAATATATCTGAGAATACAAAATGCTTTATCTCTTTCCATTTTCCTATTAGAGCCCCCAGAGCCATGCATGGTCATGGCACATTTCAAAGGAAGGAAGACATTCCATTATTCATTACCTGTGAAAAAGTTTTTACATAGCATATGAGTAAATAGTATTAAACATATAACAGACCACATCTTTTAATGTTTTTTGATCACAGTGTGTGTTCTGCATGACCAAACATAAGAATCAGTATTGACAACAGCACACTGGCACCATGGCCCAATTCCGCACCATCAATAAATCAATCAATCATTTATTTTGTCCTACTGTTGCTTATTACTATGCTGAATCTTATTTCACAACATATTATTTTTAACTACAAGGAATGGTGAGTAATTAAGTTATGTGTGATGTGTGTATATTCCAAGAAATAAGAAAATCTCAGACTTTCTCACTAGGTATTAAAACAGACTATTTTATTCTAAATGGAAAATAAAACAGATTGATTCTAAAACTAAAAATCTTTCCATCAGTAAATACATATTTCTGATTATCACCAATGTATGTTCAGATAATTGGGTCATTACTAATTAATAAATGATCTCTTTCTATTATTTGGCATTTTAAAACTAAAAATACTGTGCCACATTTTGATATTGAATCATATTATGCTCAAACCGGATCTGGATATCCATTCTCACTATTTGACTTTCCTCCTCTTAGTCTCTCAAAATGCTCAAATTTACTCTGATATCCTCCGCTTGGCTGGAAAGTTGAACACTTAAAAGTGAAAGTTTCATCTAGGATAATTCAGTTTGGATCTTGGACTCTGCCTGCTGCAAAGATTTTTGGAGTGTCTCACATGTCTGTCTCGTACAATTTAGTTGGTAGATAACTGTAATATGGAGAAATATCAAAAGTGAATGTTTTAAAGAAATAATACCTTTTATGAACAACTCAAATTGCCTGTCCTTGAGACTTTTTATCCATATGGCATGTCAAAACACTTCAATATGCACTGACCTTTCAAAGTTTCCAGTTCCGGCGCTTTGAAGAAGCTCTTGAAATTATGTAATGCTCTTTTGCTCCATTTTACCTTTTGTGCTCATAATTCCTAGGAACCGTGCTCATGCGCTTCATTTTCCTTTCATCTGTTTCCATTTTACAGCATATTTCAAACTGTTAACTATTTGAGGAAAAAGCTCAAAACATGTCACTTTATTGGAAGGACAAGGAATGAGCTCTCTCTTGCTCTCTCTCTCTCTCTCTCTCTCTCTCTCTCTCTCTCTCTCTCTCTCTCTCCCTCTCCCTTCCTCCCTCCTTCCCTTCCTCTCTTTTATCCCCATGAATTTTCTCAAACTCTTGTTTAGCTAGATAGTGTGAGTTTGGAGGTTTTGTCAAGGAAAGTGATATCAGAGGAGTCTGACACTTTATTATCCCCATAAATGTTTCATTACCATGGAAGAACACGGTTTGAGGGTATGTTGCTGTGCTTGAGATATGTTAAATTAATTGCACACCAATTAATCCGTGGTTTGGAGAAATCACTATTAGTCACAACACATTGCTTCTTCGATGAGAAGAATATGTGTGTGACATTTGCTGTCGGCCTAGCTCCATAAGGACATGCATCATTCTACATTTGGCAGCATCAGAAAAATGATAGTTTTAAAGCATCTCTATAATGTTCCGCGATAAATGTCTTCAGGTGTCTGTATTTTGGAAGTCTCTATCACTGAAGATTATTTCTTTGCATATAGCACCCCCTGTCTTCAGTAAATAAAAAAGTATATATATATATATATATACATATATATATATATGTGTGTGTGTGTGTATGTGTTACACATATGTATAGTATATTTATATTCAAATGTATAAATATATAAATATTAAATGTATAAAATATGTATACATTTCTAATGTATTAAATATGTATATAATATATATGAAATATATGTTGAAACATAGAATATATAAATACATGTATTTAAAGGAGAAGCTTTTTGCAGTTTTATTGATGTGTAATTGCTCTAATTCTTGCCTTAGGACTTCTTAGTACAACATAAGTTAAAATAAACAATTATTAAAATGTTGAAAGTAAAGATGAGAGAAAGAAAATGACAGGAAACAAAGACAAAAGAAAATAGAAATTAAATGTAAAAGAATGGTGTGCATGTTTTGTATGTCTTCCATCTCTGATTGACTTGTAAATTGACTGCTAAGTCTAATATTTTGTAAATACCTGAAAACTAGGGATGTGTCTGAATGGACGACAGTACTTGCTCTGAAAGCAGGAGGAGCCATGGACTCCAGGTTAGCTCTCCAACATGTACATAAGGACTTGTGCATGGCTGCATGTGCCTGATACCCTAGCATTAAGGTACAGAGAAAAACAGGTCAAAAAGTTCTCTACCAAGGTGCTATGGTCCAGTCAGAATCTTGAGAGATCCTATCTCAAGGCAATAAGGCAAAGACCAATAGAGAATTATCCCCAGCATCTTGCACTGATTCTGTACCTTCAAATATGGGCATATAAACACACATATGCATATACAACATACAAATATACCATACAAATATCACACACACACACACACACACACACACACACACACATACACGGTTGCAATCAAAATGCAATCATGATTCTTCTTTGTAGACTTCCATGATGCTAGATTTATTCAATAATATGACAGTCTTTGTTTTCCTCTCCATTATTGAGTACAGAAAGCTGCATGTGGTATCTGTAGATGGGATTTTTTTTAAAGTATATGGGATTTTTAAAAATCAATGTGTTAAGAAGAAAAGGTGAATGATGACACTCATTTTAGTGTCAGGGAACTTGTAAAGTCAAAGCATTGTGTAAGAATGTAATGATCTTATTGTTAGTTCAGTTTAAAAATAAGAGTTTTTAGTTCTAGAAGGGAGAGGGGAGCATATGGAATGAGGGTTAGGGATTGAAAATATATGGAAAACCAGTATAGATGTGTAAGTTCTTTATCCTGTGGTGACCTTACCTGAAGTCAGGGGACACTAGTGAGTGAGTACACTAGAGCTAAATGGGTGGGGTAGCTGGACAAAGGATGACCAGTCATCTCTAATTTGTAGGATCAGATCAGGATTCCAGTTAGCAGGGTACACAGAAGCTAATATTAAGTTACCGTGGTAGCTATAGGTAGCTGTGTCTCCCATGAAACAGGCGGCACACCTTCTCATCTTGAAGTCGATCCTCAAAACATTCAGTTGATAAATAAGCCTCGATTTATACTGAGACTTCATTTGGTGCCTTCCTGACCTCTATCAATGAGCTATATTATGTGACATATAATTCTCTGACTCCCTCCCTCCCTAAGAAAAAACCCTCAAGTTCTCTGGAACTGAAGGTTTGCTCTTTCTCTTTCTAAACCCCTATGAGCTACTTAAGATATAATGCTACATCTACCCTAATATTCTTGGAACTTAACAGAACATAAGGCTCTTTCCATTCCAGATTCTATCACACTATCCATTGTGGCTGACTCTCCTAGTAAAGCATTTCCTTAGACCTAAAATAAAATGTCAAACCACCTTAGACAGTGAGGCTGTAACTCTCCATATAACACGTATCTTCTTTTCTAAGGATCATTATATTATATTCTGGGAGTTATAACATCGCATCCAGCATAAATGCACAAAACAGACCAGAAACAGGCAAATCCTAAGCATGTACTTGAAATATGAAGTGGGTACAGGTTTAGAATAATTGTAGCTACTTAATGTCATGGTTTGAAAGAAAATAGTATGGCACAATACAACATTCATTCATTAACTCTATTTTATAGAACCAAGCAGCTATCTCTAAACTTAGAGAGTAGATAGTTTAATATTATAACTAGTAATATACAGTCCTTTGGAAATGAATAATAGACCATGTATAATAACTGAATACTTTCAGCAATTCTCTTGGCTTCATAGTGTCAAAACCAGTCAAAGTAATAATTTTTCATCAAACATATTCTTTATTGCTACTTATGCTATTGACATTTTTTTCTACTGGACTAGTTTATGCAACTTCTTCCTGAAGTGCTATCCTTATTTTGCTGTTTATCCTTATGACCAGGTAGATATGTTATCTGTGTATGGCTTTAGTCTCATAATTAGTCATCACTCTGAATTACTACCCTGCCCATGGCAACATTGTTTATACTGTGTGACTATTTCTTCCAAACTAAATAACTGGCTCCATCAGAGAAGCTCATGAGATTCAGTAAGTGAAAGAAAACTAAAAGGCACAGGAAACTCATGAAATTTACAATGCCTGGAAAGCTTATAGAGTTACAAAACTCCCGTGGCCATTTTCCACAGTTACAAAAAAAGAAGCAAACAATTGCTAGGTAGAAAAGTCTCCTGTGGAACGGCCTACAAGCTGGGCAGGGAGCTGTAGGACACAGCTGTCATGAGCTACCACCAGGATGCGATGGGCTTTTCACTGATATGGTTACTTTTTAATCACGCATGTTCTTGTAAGTAGAAATAGTAAACTCATTGGCTGATTTAGCTATACTTAAGTGGAATTATTTCTTTAATCAAATATTGGTGCCCTATCTATGGTAAACAGAAGTTTGGTTAACACACCTACATTAGAAAACATCTAAAGTGATATTGTAGGTAACCATCTGCAGCTTTGGGTGTTTTTTTCTGTTTAGCTTTCTATATCCCTAGCGCAGTTTTCTTCTTATAAGTCTTTATTTGCATGATGGCCAGGTAGAAATAACTTGAATTATAACTGTGACAAAACCTAGTGATGAGATACAAGGTCATTTTGAAGTTAAATATTAATATTAGCCTTTCTCATTATGGGACATATTAGGTGGCTTAATTTTTATCTAAGATGTTTAGCATTATTAGTTATGCAAAAAAAAACACTGCAGAGCGAATTCCTATTGTACTGAATGAGACAGTAACTCATTCAACAAAATGAATCCAGGCCTAACATTCAAAACACACTTATGCATAAATCCATTAGTAGTAACAAATATGTCTTTTGCCCCGTGGAAATTTTATAAAGTATGCCCATACTTCACAAGCCAAACATCTCTGCACATTCAACACATGCACTGAAATGCAGTGCCTGTCAGTTTAGACCATGAAGATAGGAAAGGATGACACATTTACTGTTTAGTCTGCTGAAGGAAAGCAGAAATTATTTACTTTAAAATACTTTATTATAATTTCATCTCAATGCATATTAGGATGTATAAATATGAGTTAACTGCATTAGTTGTTCACCTTTGCCTGCTAGATCAAGGGCTATGCATTACACATGTCTCAGAACTTCAGCAAATGAGACTTTTGGAGGTCAAGAGACTTGAGTTTCAGGTATATGAAGAGATTAGTCACACTTTCTTTTTCCTAACAGAACTGTAGGTCGATTTAAAAGCCAATACTGACTCCGTGGGCTTGATTTCACCCTGTTAGAGGAAGAGATATTATTGCAGCTTTCTAGGGCAAAGAATTGACAACTGGTGAATTTACTTATTTAATACTGATGGACCTTGAAACAAAAGGGAATATGTGTTGGTAGAGGGTGAAATAAGAATTGCTTTGAGATGACAGGCACTGGGAGAGAAAGGACCTGTTCAGTCCCTGGGGAGGACTTGGTGCTTTGCTCTGAACTTGCTCATACTTGGGGACATGCAGAAGAACAACTTGTTTCAAACATGTACAGATGAGGGGACTGAGAAAGATGATAATTAAAATCTGTTTTATTAGTTCGAAAGGAATAGAGACATAAATTCTTTAGAGATTACAATCTTCATAACCTGCTTTTCTAAATAAAATATAATGGAAAAAACCGACCTACTTATGAAGAGAAAACAATGCAGGATGTTACAATTTTTCTTTTCTTGGATATAATACATTCATTTTTCTCATAAAGAAATAATAAACGTAAACCAAATTTCCCGACTTTGTTTATATATCATTAACAAGTAAGAATTCTATATATTTAAGGTGTGCAATATGGTTTTATATAAAAGTTATTTTTATAATCAAGTTAATGAATGCACTTATTATTGTTAGGTGAGACATTAGAAAACAGGAAGAGACAGTTCTCAAATGCATGGCATTAAATATTCAACACAATTCAGCTACGGATCCCCATTCTATTTCTGTTTCTGTGAATTGAGTTCTGCTATGGATAGGAACTATTACTGACTTGAGACATTATTCAGGTTAGGTTGCTGGCATGACTCAGCAGAAAGAAATCATCTACGAGGCTTGAAGCTGCAGAGAAAGTTCACTGACTCTCTTAAGTTTCATGCCTCTGAGAGAGTATGAGTTATAGAAGACTTATGTTGTAAAAAGTATGTTTTGATTTGTGTATGTGTGTGTATGTGTGTGCGCCTGTGCATGTGTGTGTGTTTAGTGATTAATTTTCTCTGTTGTGGCACAACAAAATATGTATGCATTTCTTAAAGTCCCAGGGTTATTAAAGTATTTTTCTTCCTACTTTGAGTATAATTTGAATACGACTATACCCATATATTCTAATGATTATTTGAAAAGACTTTGCTTAACTTTAGATCATAAGATGAATACTTTAACATTAAGCTTCAAAGAAAAACATTAGCTGGCAGGAGGACCAGCAACATCGTGGTTGTGCAAGTTCCTGACACTTTCTGCCATCATCAGAAATTATGCTGTTCCAGTCCTTCATATTTCCCAGCTAATCACCACTATTTCCTCTTTTGTAGCAGAGCTTTGTCAGGAAGAGGAAACATATTTTGCACAAAGAGCCTCTGATTTCTTTTTATTTTATCTCTGGGAAGTTTCAGTAAGGAAGGAAGGGAAATGTTACTATGGATACCATGACAATAAGCACAGAAGAGGATCAGTGAAGTGGAAATGAGGAGAACTCAGGGATGGAGGAACAAGCATCTTTCAGTCTGTGATCATTCGGTATAAGGCTGGTGCCTCTGTAAAATGCGTTCTCAGCTTTAGAAAAGCAGATGCCATGAGGTTCAGAGAAAAGACTTCTGAATCCAGGCAGCTGCTTTAGCCATGCCTTTGGCAGGTTTCCTCCCCAATCTCACTGAAGTTACAAAGATGGAAATTTTAAAATAAGGCAATGCCTACTAAGATGAGAGAAATAGAGAAAAGACAGCAGTAACAATCTTAGGTTAGTTGGAAAGCAAAAGGTCCTTTGAAGGCTTGGAGCCCCAGTATAGGGAGATGCCAGGACAGGCTAGCAGGAGTGGGTAGATTGGTGAGCAGGGGGAGAGGGGATGGGATAGGGGCTTTTCAGAGGGGAAACAAGAAAGGCGGATAACATTTGAAATGTAAATAAAGAAAATATCTTTTTAAAAAAAGGAAAAGCAAAGCAAACCCGAACAATCGAATCTAAATGCTGATACCGACACTCGGGAGATCCATGTTAATCCATACACCAATTTCAGGGGATTCAGAAATTGGGGAAATTAAGTATTCCATGTTACCTTGGGAAGGAGCATCAAACCTCTGGGGATAAATTGAAAGTAGGTTAGAAAATTCAATGAATGCTTTGCCACATTTCGACTATCTGATCATCTGTTCCTACCTCAATAGACACTGAGAATTCAGTATCAAGGGATATTAAAGCTAAGGTCCTATGGGCTTTAAACCCTGTTATCTCGGGGACGCAATACCATCCTCAAACATGAATAAGCAATCCTTTGCAAGAGGATGCTGTAAGTGCTGACCTCTTCACTTTGTTTCTCTTTGTTTCTTTTGGGCTCCAGCATCATTTTTTTTCTGGCCATACTCTGTAAGCAAAAGACTGGAAGGTTGTTATTCCTGGCACCTAACAAGTTTAAGAACTGTTTAACCTTACTTGCATTTGTTTCTCCAACAAGTGGCCAACCAATATCAACAATGTCTAATAGTCATTTTCCTAATTACAAGCACCAAAGGGGATCAATGCTGGTTGCCTGCTTTTTAGAGCCTCACTGCTTAACAACAAAGTAGGAGCAGAAAATCATGCACTTGGTTCTCAGGAGAACCTACTACTGATGTGACATAGAAACCAAGAGGAAAGAAGAATGAAAGAAGTTTCGAGTATACAGACTCCACACAAGAGGGAAATGATGCTATCAAATACCTCAGAGAAATAAGAAAATTGCACTCAAAGCAACACAAGAAAATAGTCATTCAAAGAAAGCAAAGAATGTTGCAATGAGAAACATCAGAGTGGAAACTAAAAATTAATAGAGAATGAGAAATATTTTCAGAGAATTCCTCAAGAGAGGACAGCAATAAATTTTAAAAGAAAGAAGAAAGAAAGAAAGAAGGAAAGAAAGAAAGAAAGAAAGAAAGAGAAGAAAGAAAGAAAGAAAGAAAGAAAGAAAGAAAGAAAGAAGGAAGGAAGGAAGGAAGGAAGGAAGGAAGGAAGGAAAGAAAGAAAGAAAGAAAGAAAGAAAGAAAGAAAGAAAGAGAAGAAAGAAAGAAAGAAAGAAAGAAAGAAGAAAGAAAGAAAGAGAAAGAAAGAAAGAAAGAAAGAAAGAAAGAAAGAAAGATAATATAGAGATGGTAGTGCCAAGTATACTGAAGGTGCTGTTTGACAAAGTTCCAGTGCTGGGATGACCTGAACTGACTTCACTGCCCTTGGTGGAAGGGCACCATTGGCTTATACTTAGATTTACACTGTTAAATTATGCCCCTCTCAGAAAGCTAGAGCTGTGATAACAAAAATGATGGTGTAAACAAGAAGAAAATTAATGAAAGTTCCCTGGAAAACAGTTATGCAGATAATTGACTCTTTCTTAAGAATTATGACTTAGATATACTTAGATCATAAATGAATGTTATTAGTAAGCATGAGACAGAATTTGAGAAAAATATTAAGTAGGTAAAGCTTAGAGAATTTCTAGAAGCTGACAAATTGTTATTGAATGACTAGATTTTTATGTTTAGTCTCAGAAACAAGAAATTAATATGAATAGAAAGAGATTTTGATCATATAGTTAATGACAAGCCTTTGTACCTTCCTGAAGGCAAAAGTGAGCAGCTTTAGGAATCCTGATGTTCCTCTATTTTTTACAGAATTATAATAAAGATAGGAATCTTATTGAAGCAAGAGTTCAGGAAAGAGACTCAGGGAAAAACATTTTGGGTCAATGAACTGCCTGCCTTCCTGAACAGACTTCTCACACCAGAACTTTTCTGATATTGTAGAAAAACAAATTAACAGACTTCTTTTGCTTAAGCAAGGAGCTGCACGGTATTTTAACAATCAAAGAAAAAGCACAGCAGTTTTATACCAAATATAAATTATAGAGAGGAAGCAAAGGAAGAACTAAATAAAGGTCAGAGATTGAACTTTGATATAACCGGTAATAGGAAGTAACTTTTGATTTATTAATTCTGTGCTTAACTGAAACAGATCAAATTTAAATAGAGTCATTTCTGTATTTCTGTAACCACAAGGCTTTACAAAACCAATCTTAAGGAAGAAGCTACTGAGTTAAAGAAAAATGATTTTATCATAATGTTAATTTTTAGTTCTCATGAAATTACTGTTTAGTTGCTTTGTTCCTCTTTCAAGATTCTTATGTAATAAAGGAAAACTTCAGAAAAAAAATGTATCACTGGGCAGTGGTGGCACATGCCTGTAAGCCAGCAATTGGGTAGCAAAGGCAGGAAGATTTCTGATTTCGAGACCTGCCTGGTTATAGAGTGAGTTCCAGGACAGCCAGGACTATACAAAGAAACCCTGTTTTGAAAAAGAAGAATGCCAGGCAGTGGTGGCACATACTTTTAATCCCAGCCTCAGGAGGCAGAGGCAGGTGGATTTCTCAGTTTGAGGCCAGCCTGGTCTACAGAGTGAGTTCCAGGACAGCCTGAGCTACACAGGGAAACCCACTCTTGAAAAACAAAACAAAACAAAACAACAACAACAACAACAAAAAACAAAAAGAAAAGAAAGAAAAAAACATATCTTGAAAAGCTGTGTAATCAATGAATAAAGTTTCTGAGAAAACTTTATGTGTAAAGAGAGCCTGAGAGAGACGCAAGTTGTAAGAGTAGGTCACGCCATGCAGACACGTGTCTCTGCCCAGTCACATCTCTTATGAAACAAAACTGAATGGTGTCCCATGTCTGATTTTCCCCTCACTGTTCTTACATCTACCTGCTCCAAGTCCTGCCCTCAGCTGGAGCTGGTCCCAGCACAGGAATTAGAGAAGGGCAAACCAACCAGTACCCCAGAGTTCTCAGAGACTAAACCACCAACCAAAGTACACATGAAGGGACCCATGGTTCCAGCCGTGTATATAGCAGCGGATGGCCTTGTCAGTTATCAATGGTAGGAGAGTCCCTTGGTCCTGTGAAAGTTCAATGCCCCAGTGTAAGGGAATGCCAGGAGAGGGAAGTGGGAGTGGGTGGGTTGGTGGGCAGGTGAGGGGGATCATATAGGGGATTTTTTCAGGGGAAACCAAGAAAGGGGATGATATTTGAAATGTAAATAAAGACAATATCTAATAAAAAAGAAAAGTATATATTCAAAACTGTCTGTGTCATCAAGATCTAAAAGAATTAACTCAAACAACAAAATTCAGAAAATATTTCTGGATCTTAAAATATAAGTTGGTCCTTTGGTGAAGTCCAGTGAGATCAACCCACAGAGAAAGAAACCATTTTAATAGGTGACATTTGGATAATTCAAAACCACAGTGCACCACTGAGTGTTCCATAATATCTTTCCACATAATGCATAGTCACAAGTGAAGGCAAAGTTATCAGACATCCCAAGAGCTTCTTTATAAAATGGTGCATGTGCTATAGTATGCATGTGAGTATGTTATGCAAAGGTGTCATGTGCACAGGAATGAAAGGGAAATACACAGAGAGAGAACATGAAAGAGGATGAGAAGGAGAGAGGAAGGGAGGGAGGGATGGAGGGGGAGGGAGAGAGGGAGGGAACTAGGGAAAAGAAGGAGGGAAGGACGGAGGGAGAGATAAATAAGTCCATTGGAAGATATTAAAAAATAATAATAGCTACAAAACATAATCACTAATTTTAAGTAAAATCAGGTAGTGAAAGGTAATATAAAACTTTTCATTGTGAATTATACTCTTATAAGCAGAATAAGTAAAAATTAGTGGTTTAAGCAGCCATTTTTATACAGTAACATTGAAAGAAAAAGGGAAAAAAAGGAAAATGAGAATGGCAAAGGCAAAGAATTATATCTTCCTTGTGATAAGAAGTTCATGTGCAATGACAAAGTTTGTCTGAGAACACTAATTAATAGTATACACATGTATACCAAAATGTCATAGAAAACAGTTAAAAGAATCTAAAGCTGCCACTTCTGGATGGAGGGCTGGATAGAGTCCAGGACATGAAAGCATTGTTTAAATAGGTGGAAAACTGGAAAACTGGAATACCCAAAACATAATCCACACATCAAATGAGGTACAAGAAGAATGGAGGAGTGGCCCCAGGTTCTGGAAAGACTCAGTGTAGCAGTATAAGGCAAAACCAGAACAGGGAAGTGGGAAGGGGTGGGTGGGAGAACAGGGGGAGGGAAGGGGGCTTATGTGACTTTCAGGGAGTGGAGGGCCAGAAAAGGGAAAATCATTTGAAATGTAAATAAAAAATATATCGAAAAAAAAAAAAAAAAAACAGGTGTGCAGGAGCCAAGTCACTGGATCTCCCAGTGTTATCCAATGACATCACTTCTATTCTCCCTAATCGGTGATATTGAGTAGGTGGCTTACAATTGGTCTTATGGAAGAATCCACGTGATGAATTCAGAAAATAGTGTACAGTGTATTTTCCCCATCCCTGAAGAACTGGTCATTAATCATTTCTAAATACTCCATTGACCAGACGTCAAGTCTACTTGTGTTTCATCCACAAATTCATAAACCATGTGCAACTCAGTCAATAATGAATAATAAATAAGTTCCTGATAATAAACCATTCCAGGAAGTATTTTTTATTACTCTGTGTTCCAAAAGTTTTAAGAATATTGATAACCTAAAAGAGCTTAAGACTATAAAAGTTATATGAATATAATTACAAATTACTCTAGTGAGGAAGAAAAAGAAAGCACTTAATTTAATTCAGATGACAAGAGCTTTGTGATGAACTCAGAATTTTTATGATCTATAGGAATGTTACTAAGTATGCTATAAGACCATATATGAGGTAAAGAAGAGTCACCAACTCAAGAGAACAAAGCAAGATGAAAAGGAACTTGAAATTTTAAGGACAGCATAAGTATTTTAGGCATGTATGTAAATGAGAATTATCAATATTTATAATCCTGCACAAAGTTCAATCAAGGACCTCAACATAAAACCATAACCTGAATCTAATAGAAGAGAAAATGGGAAATAGTCTGAAATGCATTGGCACAGGAGAAAGTTTTCCTGAACAGAACACCAATGGCTCAGGCTCTAAGATCAACAATTGACAAATGGGACCTCTTAAAACTGAAAAGCTTCTGTAAGGCAAAGGACATTGTCAATAGGACAAAACTGCAACCTACAGATTGGGAAAAGATCTTCACTATCCCTATATCTGATAGAGGGCTAATATCCAAAATATATAATGAACTCAAGAAGTGAGACTCTAAAAATGTTACCTTTCTTATACAGTCCAGGTCCATTTGCCTAGGGATACTACTACCAACTGTGAGGTGTGCCTTCATACATCAATTAGCAAATAAGAAAACATCTGAGAGAAATAAATACAAGACATTCTCATCTAGGCAATTCTTAGGTGGAGTTTCCCTCCTTGCTCTTCCCAAGTGGTCTTGAGTGTGTCAAGTTGATAGCTGAAGCTAACTATCACACTTGCAATGTGGCATCACTTCTTTCTCCCCCTTTTATTAAAAATAGATTCTTTTCTCATACAATATATCCTGATCACAGTTTCTTCACCCTCAGCTCCTCCCAGCTTCACCACACCTTCCTTGCAATGTGTATCCATTCCCTTTCCTTCTCTCATAGGAAATAACAGGCTCTTTTTGAGAAGACAATAAAGGCTAACAGGAGAAGGATGCAGAAGAAGTGCTCATCTCTAACTTGATACAATGAGAAAAGGCCAAAGTCCCACTTCAGAAATATTCAACGAACTTGTTGAAGAAATATAGAGAAATTGCATGAAACTTTAATGTCTAGCTTTACCACCATAGAAGTGGCAAAGGTGTTTCCATTCAAACAAAAATTGACAAAATGAATAAGAAGTATTAAGTCAGAGAAAAATCTCTTTCCTTATCTTTAGCTTTCCTTTATATAATTATCTCCATAAAAATCTCATGTCACATAGACTACATTAGTTTCCATATTGACTGTTATTTAATTATCATCAATTTTTTTTGGCAAATGCTCTATTTGCTGGTGATTCTAGCAATCAAACAGTTAGGTGATCACAGGAAAAAGTCATGAAATTTGTGCCTGAGAAAAAAAACCTGAAAAAGACTGGTATAACCATAAACTGAAATATAAGAGTATGATTTCAGAAGACAAATGCCTCTACTTAATGAATTTAAATACATACTTCCTTCTGGTCACAAAACTTAAACATCATTTCCCATGTTAGTAACATCCAATTCTTACTTCTGTCTTTTTTTTTATGAAAATTCTTTTTCAGAGAAAACTTTGTCATGCTTATCAACATTAGTGATGTTATTCTGTTTTTCTCTAAAATACTGTTTTAAATCATCACTTCCCCATGTAATGAGCTCAATGAGAAAATGCCAAAAGTTATCATCCATGCGAGCACACAATTCCTGTTGTCTCAGTTTAAGTTACTTATACAGTGATTCCAAAATGTGGTCCGGTAGACTGAAACTATGACTAAGCCAGATATTTCTGTCTCCAGGAGCTCTATGAGAGCAGTTCAATGAAGAAAGACCAGTTCAAACAAGGATAAAGCACATTTCCATTTTGCAAGATCCATTTTTGTGTGTACTGCCTTTGTTCTCTTTACCATTTATAATTTTGGTTGAATTTCATGCAGGGGATGTACACAATATAACTGGGAATTTTTCACCAATGCAATTTCCTTACCGTAATTTCTAGGAATACACACAGGTAATTTCCATTTCTAGGAACTGCATTCCTTGGGTCTTCTGTGAGAGAGCTTGTAAGGCATGGAGAATAGAAAGAAACTCAGTAAGCAGAGAAAGCTCTGCATCCTTTGGTTGCTATTATACAAGACATTCTCATCTAGGCAATTCTTAGGTGGAGTTTCCCTCCTCGCTCTTCCCAAGTGGTCTGGGGTATGTCAAGTTGATAGCTGAAGCTAACTATTACACTTGCAATTTGGCATCACATCTTTTCCCCCCTTTTGCATTTTGCACTTGAAGGTATTTGTCTTAAAGCAAGAGGCTTTATTAGAGAAGGATTGAATTCCTTAGGATGCATCTGCTATGTGCTTACTCCAAGAAGAAAAGAAAATACTGTGTTCCCCGTGGAGCAGAAGTATGAATTACAAGCACTATTCTTGCGTTTCTCATAATCTACACTTTTAAAATGTTAGAAAATGGTGATTATACAACATGAAAAAGAAAAAGAGCACAAAAGAGAAGAGATTCATAAGTAGAATTTTGTGTTGATGAGAACCAATTGTTAAGATTGATCAAACTGATATTAATCATTCTTGTGAGTCACCCCCAACTGATTCCAATCTCTTTAGGATATTGAGAATATTATCTGCAGAGGAAATGGCTTTATCTTTCTGAGGAACACAATTATATTACTAAATGTTTTTTGGAAACATTCAGTTCATTAAGAGAGAGACAAAGACAAATATCACTGGCCTCAAATTGTTAGTTCAGAATCACATGGTGTGAAATTGAAAACATGCATTGACTGAAAATTATAAATATGCCAACTAGTGAGTGGGAAACATTATGTGCTCTTGAAATTTTGGTTTCTGCTGACTTTAATGGGACATTAGGAAATGATGTCACAACTGTCCACAGTACTGTATTACAGTTCATGTGCTTATGTTATAAATGGTACACATTATACAGTGAGTAAGCCTTGCCTGATGACAGATGTGAAGACACAGATGGGAAACCAACATAAGCTGATGTTTACAGGAAGCCATAAAATATAAAAAGAGAAGCAAGATTTCTGAATGGAAAAGACAACACAGTGTACTATGCCTGCTCACTTCCCCCAGTCACTATGGGAACCTCCCCCACACTTGCTGTGGAAATTTTATTAATGTGCTCAATCTAAGATTGCTTGCTATAAAATAATACAAATTACTTCTGAATCACAAGTGACCCTTGGTGAGAATAAAATAAGCAAAAGAGTATGGGACGTGATATCTGAAATATTAGGCACTTGTGTTGTTTTCCAGTCTTTCCTGTTAGGGACGATTTTGATTATAAAATTTAACAAAGCAAACGGATACATAATAATGTTTGATGGAGATAAATAACCCTTCTCCGTTTCCTGTTAGTTGTAATTGTGAAAATTCAACAAAAGAATTATATTTGGCAATTTTGTGATGGAGAGAGAAGAGAGTCTCCTTAAGAGTAGGAAAAATCACTGTAGATCTTCAGTACTCAGTCTAATACAAAAGTCCTATTTTTTTAATGCAGGTATTCTATTTCTACAAACAATAGTTTATCTCTTCTATCTTGAATTCATTAAATCTATGAACTTTCATAGAACAAAACTATGTGAACCCATTCTTAAGAAAAATTGTAACACTAGTTATATTAGTTACATATATATATATATATATATATATATATAAATATCTTTTTTTGGGGTAAATGAACACATTTTTTTATTTTCCATATTCTTTGTTTACATTCCAAATGATTTCCCCTCCCCATAAGTCCCATAAGCCCTCTTCCCTCCAACCATTCCACAATCAACCCCCTCCCATTTCTCTGTGCTGGCAATCCCCTACATTGCTGCATTAAGCATTTCCAGGTCCAGGCCCTCTCCTTCCTTCTTCTTGGGAATCATTTCCCAAGAAGATATGTGAATTGTGAAATGGGTATTCAGAGCTTCTCGATTAATATCCACTTATCAATGACTGCATTCCATGTGTGTTCTTTTGTGATTAGGTTACCTCACTTAGGATGATATTTTCCAGTTCCAACCATTTGCCTAAGAATTTCATGAATTCATTGCTTTTCATTGCTGAATAGTATCCCATTGTGTAAATATACCACATTTTCTTTTTTTATATACAAATATACATATACATATATATATATATATAAGATATATATATCTTACTAGGTATATGTATATATATATATATATCATATATATGATAGATAGATAGATAGATAGATAGATAGATAGATAGATAGATAGATATCTTACTAGGTATCAGAATAATTGTACCACCCAAAATGCCCAGTTTCTATTATTTTTAGCAAGTTTGGCTTGGAAAAGAAGCTATTTGATGCAAATCATTTAGGCTTAGAATTAGGAGATTATCAGGTATGATCTATTTGGCCACAGTTAAATCATAATAATATGAAAGAGGAAGACAGACTATGAGATGTTTATATCAGCCTTTGCTTACCTAAGAGTTAAGAAAGAAACCATTAGCAAACTCAGCTGGAAATGACAAAGAAACAGATTCTCTCATGAGCCTCCAGCAGGAAATGGACTTGCTACCAGTACATTTATTTTTTGATTCATGAGACAATTTCACCCTCTGGATGCAATACAATAAGCAATAGGTTTGTGTTGGTTAGGCCACTAAATTTGTAAATATCTGTTGTAGCAATAGTGGGAAATTAAATATAAATCCTCTTCTAAGTGTTCCCTGTGTGCTTTCATTAAATTAATGCTACAGTTTTAGACTATTATCATCATTTTATGCCATGACAAGTCAAAAACAAAACATAAAGATACGTATAGCTTGTCAAAGGATTCAATAAAAAGGATTGAACTTTGCATTCAGCTATCGAATCATCATTCTTTTAAAAATTATTTTCATTGCAATTGTTTTTTAACCACAGATAAGGGGTAGTTACTATAGCACATGTGTGGAGAGCAGAAGAACACTTTCTGGAGACAGTTCTCTCTAACTGCATGAGTCCTGGAAATTGAAGTAAGACCATGATGTTTGGAGAAAAGCTCCTTCACCGGCTAACCCATCTTTGTTACAGCCAGAACCATCATTTTTACATACTACAACCACTGCCAAATACATAGCAGGGGGTTAGTGAGCCCTCTATAGACTTCTTAAATACCAGTAAGGTTGAAAACGTTATTATAAACGACTAGAAAATATATGCACCTTGGGTTTGCAGAAATGGATTAGCAGTTTAAAACAGTTTTACCAGCAGTCCTAGGTTTGGTTTCCAACACTCAAATGGTGACTCATATCATCTGTAACTCCAGTACCTGAAAGACTGAATATATTTCTTGATGCCTATCAGCTCCTGCATACTGTGGCACACATTCTCAAACACATACAAATATATTAAATAAATAAATAAATAAATAAATAAATAAATAAATAAATTGTTTACACCATAAACATTTTAATGGCACATTAAAATTTAAAATTTAAGCACATTAGGGACATAAACTGAAAAACAGTTTTAGAATATATTGATCCCCATGAAAAATAGTAATATGTTACATAATCTATTGGTGAAGGAAAATGCTGAAGTTAGGGAGAAAAGAAAATAGAATTTATCTTGCATGCTAGTTTGTGTGTCATGATTTCTACTCCATCCTTAGACACATATTTATTTTCCAGAATTACCATATATAAAGAAAAAAGGACAAATGGAAACTATTGATGGGACGAAAGAGAAGAGTGCAGGTTAAATGTCATACTATGACACCCTTGGTCCATAATCTTCACTTCTTATATCTTTCCATTAATCAGCTGACACTTCGGAACACTTGTTCCAAGTCAGCATGAAGACTCTAGAGAAGGTTAAGAAAAGGAAACCCTGAACACTTGTGAAAGCTTTTAATTCAGCTGATATATTCATGACATGCATGGTACCACAATGAAGAATAGACACAGAGAGGTCATTTCTTCATATTATTTTCCCCATGCTTCATGACCTCTTACCTCTCTAGTCTGAATGTAAGTAAAAATTTATATCTTTGTACAAGATGAACTTACTTCCTTAGGGTGTGAAGTTTCAGGACTATTTAAGTAAAATCTCAAAGTGCCATTCATCCACCCATGATACAGACTTTACAGTCATATGAAAAAAAATTCTATTACATTTGGCAATTGTGCTAAAATCAAGAAATAAGAAATGCTATCTGAGCCAAAAATTAACTTTACGTTTTCCACCAGGGGTTTGAATTCCCACGAGATAACAGAAACAGCTTGCTGCTAGTGAGCAAACTCAATTATTCTTTCGAGGACACTGCATGCTAAATGGAGACGAGCTCCCTCTCATCAGGGAACTCGAATGCCACCATCCCTCACTGGACAAAGGCAAGGTACTGTTCTTCTGTCTCTGAAGGTTTTATTAAAACCATTTCTCTGCACTGAGAGTCAGTGACAGGTGCTAACCAAGTCAGTCGGCAAACATTATTATTTTTTAGATAGGACACTTTGAAATGGCAGTTTCATAATAACCTAGAAGTACATAAAATACCCAGTGAAAGTTCTACACTAAGTTATGAAGTAATAAAATGTAGCATGATTGAAATATTCTCTCCAATACCCATTGTTATTGGCATCCTTTCAAATACACACACACACACACACACACACACACACACACACATAGACACACACATGAGATCCCAATTTCAGATGCTTCCCATCTTAGCTTAAGGAACGCTGCTTTTATGACAGCAGTACAAACATCTAACCTGATACCTGATGCTGTCTTGCATATAGCATTGATTGCATGACTAATTTATAATTCCTACTGATGATTATATTTTCCTCTGGAGAAACAGCTGGAGATGTCCCCGACGAATGTGTATTTTGTACATGATTTCAGAAATTGGAGGTGGATCTCTTTTGTGGTGGGGCTTACTTTCTGTAGCTCTGGTATCAAATCTTTCTATTTTCAAGGCAAACAAAGCTGGATACACTGAAGCAGCATACACAATGGGGGCTCTCCTGTCAGATTTGGGGTGTCAATACAGGTTCTCGGCAAGCCTGAATATGTGCAAATATGTTAAATGCACCACATTCTTACTTTCATCATCAAGGTGTTATGAAGAGAATTCAAAAACAAAATGAAATAATCTACCAGGAAGGTCTAAGAGGGCATTCATTCTATTGGGAGTAAGTAAGCAAAGATCAATTGCAGGATGAGAAGGCTTCCTGGTTGTCTTTGAAAATGAGCAGAATATATGTATGTCAGATATAGACATCCACATTCATTTGAATTTAAAGTCACTCTTAACAGAGCACAGAATTCTCTACTTACTAAATAGATGAAAAAATACACTGACATTCCATACACGAGCAGTCTGTTATTTATTGATATTTTAAAGCCACAGTAAGTCTAGTTTGAAATGAAATGCTGTCTTTATTTTTTAACTCAGAAATTCTCTTTTTCAACTGCTTCATTCCCATCTTAACTGGAAGGAACATAATGGTTCAGAAAAACACAAAACTGGAGTATGTTTTACATTTTCTTTTATTAAAAAAATATCCTTACCAGTTCTTATTAGTCTATGGCATGGTTTCTTAAAGGATTAATTTATTTCAGGCTGAGGTTTCATAAACACCCAACTATTTTAAATTATCTTTGTAAAAATAGAAATCGATTTTCCAATATAAGTGTTGCTTACTCTGGGGAATAGATTCATTCTAGAAGAAGAGTTGCAATAAGTGCCTTTTTGTAGTTCTTGGCTTTTATTTTCTCCTTCATGGTTGGTATAACTGTGGGGACCATGCAGGAAAATAAAGGGGCCACAAGAAAAGAACTCTTACTTAGCTTTCTACAAAAACAAGCAAAACTTTCAAGGGATAATTATGGACTGGGACTGAAGGACTGAAATGGTACTTTGAGATTTTAAAGGCTAGTTAAACTACACTAATTCATCCCACCAATCTTTCTGAAAGATCTCCAAATCCAAGCTTCACTCAATCAACATTACCATTAAAATTTAAAGGGTTAATGTTAAAGTACAACTAAACTGGAAACGTTTTATAAGTACAAACTAATAGTTAATGATTTTTTCTAATGAACAGAGGATGGTATGTGCAATTTAATCTCAAGAATTTTTCTGAAACATCTCCAACTACATGCTTCACTTGATTAATATTCATTAAAAATTATATGGTGGTATGCATTATGCCAGCTTTTTATCAAGACTTTAGAGAAATTACTGCTTAAGACAGTTTTCGAAACTAGGATAGACCACAGAAGAATCAAGTTAGTAGGAGGAAAGTCCAAGTGCTCTTTTGAGGTCCTCTCTTGGTGTTCTTAGTTTTATTATTTAAATAATTTAAGAAAGGACTCAATGGAATCTCTACGACAGGTTTGTTAATACTTAAAAGACAGCCTACAGGGCAGACAGGTCCTCAGATGAAGGAGATAAAGAAGAAGAAAAAGCTATGCTAGTTAAGTTATCATATATGAGATCATCCCCATGCCAGTTGAGTTAATCATATATGAGCCACATAGCAAACAGATAGCCATCTTGTGGGAAAGGTCACTTTATAGAAAAAAATTAACATTCCGGATGTGTTTTATAAAAAGGTAAGGAGAGAAAGAGTATGTTTGGTGGATGTGTAGTCAGGTGTGGGGGAAGGAGGTGCTTCTGTGTGCCCATGCTGAGGCATCCCTTCCTCCTGAGGGACCAGCCACACTATGTATAGTATAGAATAGAGTTTATTCGGAAGGTGGAGAAGAGAGTTGAAGGAGTGGAGTCAGAGAAAGGAAGAGAGAAAGAGAGAGAGCGAGGGGGGAGGAGTAAAGGAGTAGAGGAGGGGCTAGGAGCAGGAGCAAGTGGAGAAAGAGAGGGGAAGGGAAAAGTGAGAGAGAGGGAGCAGGAACAAGGGGACAGATCAAGAGCAAGAGAGCAAGAGAGAGAGAACGGGCAAGCAGCCCCTTTTATACTGAGTCAGGCACACCTGGCTGTTGCCTTCTGTGAGGCAGAGCCTAGACTAAATGTCTGAAGTGACAGAAGATGAAAACTTAAGCTCCAATAAGCATCATCAGGATTCATGTAGTTGGGCAAAGCCCAAAGCAGTAGATCCATCTGGAATGACTTTGCAAAAGGTGAAGTTGGAGGAGCAGTGGGAACTGGAAAGGAAAGTCCATGCCTCACTTATGGGCTAATTATTCCTCCTATCCTTATAATGTGCCTGATAATTGTCAGGGTTCTGCTCCACCCCACAGTTACCTAGCAACAGCCAGGTATGCCCCTCCCTACAGTTACCTAGCAACAGCCAGGTATGCCCCTCCCTACAGTTACTTAGCAACAGCCAGGTAGGCCTGCTCTACTATAAAGGGGGCTGCTCACCCCCTCCTCTCTCTCTGACTCCTCTTACCTCTTTCACCTCTCTCACTCTCAGCTTCTCTCTTGCTCCTTTTGGACTCTCCTCCCCTCCCCCCTCTCTCCATGTGGTCATGGCCAGCTTCTGCTTCTCTATTCTCTCCCTCTCTCTGCCTCCACTACCTCCCTTAACTCTCATCCCATGGCCTGAATAAACTCTATTCTATACTATGTCAGTGTGTGTCTGGTCCCTCAGGGAGAAGGGATGCCTCAGCATGGGTCCGCTGGGGCACATCCTTCCCCTACACCTATGTACACCATATTCTCTAACCTCTTTCTCCTTTTATGATCACAAAAATAGCAACCTGCCTTCCCAGGGGTCATCCCACCTTAAGGGGTGGTTCCTTAGCCAGATTGTTGACCTATGTAACTGGAATGTTATATATCCCCCCAGGTCAGATATTTCATTCTCTAGACCAGAGGAAATAGATTTTCCTAATGGGTTACTGTGAGATAATTATTTTTAAATAATGAAATTAATTAATCAAAAGCAATCCATACATAACTGAAGATGAAATTTATGGAATCATAACATTAATCATTATTAATATTATAAATAAAATGACTTTATTAATCATCTAGCCCAGTAACTCTTTATTCTGTTTGTTGGTATTGTTTTTCATGATTATATTTGGGTACCATTACTAAAAGTGTACAATAATAACTCATTTCACTGAGTCAGTACTAAAGCCATCACAACTAATATTTTAGTAATAAAAATCTTTGGGAGTAGGTTTTCAATTCAATGGTGAGAGTTTTCTGTCTGTTTGCTGGAAAGATAAAACCTTTGATTCAGTGTTGAGCACCAGAAATAAAGCAAAAAAGAAAATTAATTGATTGTTTTTGTTTTTTAAATCTGTACAAACTAGTCATGCATGTAAACCAAGAGAGTTAAAAACTGATGCTATAATGCCTATCATTTCCTGAAAAGAACAAATGGAAATCATCAGGTCAAAAGGAAACTCCACTTCAGCAAGCACTGGCAGTTAGACAAAAGCAAGCATTGCGCAGGAACTTGTGAAGCCAGCTCCCCTCTACCAAAAAGAGCCAATTTATATCATTGGAAGAAATAACAAAAGGCTAACTTTGCTGCCTGTTAGCATTCCAAAGCGCATGCTGAACTCCTGGCTCCCTCAATAACACAATACTACACTTCAAAGTCCATGCGAGCATCCTACTTTTCTTGTCTCTTCCAAAACCCTAACCTTCCCAGTTTATGGGCATCCCTGCACACTTTCTTCTCATGAACCTGCTATGATAGCTATTCTCCTACTTTTGCCAACTCCCTCTTTGGCTTCTCAGCTTCCCTCTCACCTTTTCCTGTGGCCCTTTCTCAAGATCTTTCTTCTGTTCTCTACTCTCTCTACCTCCCACTCTATTTCTCCTCTGCCCTGGCCCTGGTTCTCTCCTGAGCAGGTCCAGTCTGATGGCATGTTCAATCATCTCATTTCTTTCTATGCTATCAACTCTTCCAAAAGCCTCTAGTTGCTCTCTCAAAGCTACAATAAAACTCTTTATTGTAACCACACCACCCAGCAGTCATGTAGTCAGTTTATACAGAAATAAATTATTATTAAGTGAAAATAAGATTATTTGGTTGAAGATCATTTTACAATGCATAAGTATGCAATGCTCAAATTGCGTTTAAACCAATTTTACTATATTTGTGATAAAATGAGATTTAAAATGCCCCTCAAATTCTTGTCCTCTTCTTTCATTATTTTTATACATTTATACAAACATAATTTATATATACAATTGTATATTGTGTGTATGTGTGTGTGTGTGTTTGTACATATGTTTAAGTCTTACAACGTGGTATTGAATCAACTATAAGAGTGCTTATTCATGGAAAAAACTGATTCATGCCTCTCCAGTAGCTATTATTTTCTGCATTTCCTCTAGGTTCAACCTAACAGTTACCTAGCTACAGCCTGATATGAGCCTGGTTCACATATAAAAGGAACCTCATTTTATCTGTGATGTTTTTCTTGTTCTTGTTCTCATTCTATAAGACTCCGAAAAGCCTTAGCTACTAGGGATACCCCCTCCCCACCCCACCCCCAGTGAACCACAATTGATGCAAAAACAAGAGGAGATTGTTGTTCCAGCATGCTGGGGCTTCCTGCCCCCAAAGGACAGGTGACAACCCTGGGCAGCTCTTTGGGTGAGGTTTCATACAGTTTCCAGGGATGCAATAGAACAATAGCAACTAGGCACAATATGATTGGTGGAATGGTGCAAACTTTAAACTGATATCTGTAGGCAGCCAATGGTCAATCTGCCCTGCGGTTTTTCTGAGGAATGCAATCAGCCTTTCCCTTCCAGGAAGGGGGGAGTCTTCATGTTCTGGGGTCTGGTGAAATTTTTCAAAGGCCCTGAACTTTTCAGTTCTCGTACTTGTTCTCCTCCTCCTCCTCCTCTTCCACCACCTCCTTCTCCTCTTTCTTTCTCCTTGTCCTTCTCCTCCTCCTCCTTCTCCTCTTCCTTCTCCTTCTCTTCTTCATCCTCCTCCTCCTTCTCCTCTTTCTTTCTCCTCCTCCTCCTCCTCCTCCTCCTCCTCTCCCTCCACATGGTCCTGGGTGGCTTTTACCCTGCTTTGTCCTCTTTCTATCTCTACATCTACCCCCTTCCCCTCTTTCCTCCACCACAGCATCATGGCAAAACATTAATTATTGACAGTAATTCTTCATTTAGAAGTGATGACATTTCCACAATACACCCTTGCGTGTTCGACAATGTGTGGTCATTATGTCGATCGTATCTACTCAAACACATTATTGAAATTCCATGGGAGTGTAACATCACTAATTGTCTAGAAGACACTAAATTATAGTTGGTGTCCTAGTCCTTTGGCTCTTTCAAACTCTGTTCTCCCTCTACCACCAGTTTACCTAGTCGTGCATATAGTAGGTGTTTTATTGAATATGCACATATGAATTGAACCTGTGATCCTCATAGTCATTTATTTTCTGTATTTTTCCTAGTGTTTTGATTTAAATAATGTATTTAGAATATAGGTCAAAATTATGATGGTTTAGTAAAGTGGCAGTAGAAGATTTTATTGTTAATCCTAGAGAAGAAAGACCACTGACACAAATAATCATGGCCAAATTAATTAAATCCAGCAATTAATTGCACCAAGCTATTTTATTCATGTACAAAGGCTGCATTCTCCTTAGACAGGGTTTGAGAGGTCAGCATTGGATGTGAGAGAGAGGAGGGGTAGTTGGTTTCCAAATGGGGGATTTGGTCAGCAAAATAGGCAGAGTTACAGGAGCCTACATCATAACAAGTTAGTCATGATGACTGCCTGAGAGATGTGATTGGAAGGTGGGCAAAATAAGGTAGTCATAACAACACTTTTTAAACAAGGGTAGGATTTCAAGATGTTTATTAACTTTTGAAAGAAGGCAGGATTGTAATTCCTGTGACAAACAATGCAGAACTATTTTTATTTAAGGTTAAAAGTAAGGCATAGTCCAATCCTTGAGAAATAGAGGTTTAACTTTAAATATGAATGAGCATAGTTCATCTTTAGTATAAGATGGGCTTTAAGCCTATGGTGGAAGCAGACTAGTTCTTCACTCATCTAGGTTCTTTGACATCCCCAGTCATGGGTGATTGTGTAGTTTTTAAACCACTTATCTTTTCTATTTTATGAAGAGTATTTAAACTTTTGTCTATGTTTATATCCTGAACCCTTTTCACTGTACCTAAGATGGTGTTAGAGAAATATGGAAACTGCAAATAATAAACATTAAAAAATGGAGAAAATATAATGGAAGGATTTATGAAAATGGTTAATGAACTATGTAAATTAATCAATTATTCATGAAAAAGTTTCACCATCAAAACATATATAAATGTTGTTCAAATTGAAATGCTTGGATTAATTAACATCATAATTTGAAATATAGTTTCCTAAGATACATACTCAGAAATAAAAGTCTGAGCTTGTCTGTAGATCTACTGATGGAAAATCAAATCCCTAAAGACCAAACCTAGAGAGAAACATCGATTATTACATGGATTCCTTTTTCCTAGGTAACCACCTTTTATAAATTAAGTCATCAAAACGAGATACCATTAGTATAATTTTGGTTATTAACCGATTATTTGCAAATAAAGATTATTTTCTGTCCTTGATCTTTGACTGCAGAAATTGTATCTTTTCAATCCAATATTTTTAACTAGGATACTGAGTTCTTGTCTGTCATGTCATTTTTGGGTGGAGTGGGGTGCATGGCATTTGAGAAAGAGTCTCACTATGTAGTGTGGGCTACCCTGGAACTCACTATGCAGATCAGAATGACCTTGAACTCACAGACATCTGCCTGCCTCTGCATCTAAAGCTGGCATTAAAGGCAAATACTACCATTACTGGCTCTGCCTGTTGTCTCTTAATTCGTATCTCAAGAATAAGAATTTTTCTTTTTGTTTGGGAGACAGAATAACTGTACTACTAGCTTTTTTTTTTCCTTTCTTCCTTTTTTTTTTAATAAGGATGTTGCTGACTCCAGAAGCACACCACTCAAACAATTCTGAAAGGTGGATTAATCACAACACTTGGCTAAGCCATCAAAGCCAGAATTGTCTTTTACTAACATTCAGTAGAACACATTGTTACATACTAAGAATTGATAGCTCAAAAGCCAATTGACGTTGCAGACAGTGCTAAAGTGGTTCATGAATTTGAAATGACAACAGATGCTTTGAAAAGGAAAGCTGGTTAGATTTTGATTGAACATGCTAATTTTCAAAAAGAATCATTCCCAGCTCGATTTTATACAATGCAACCTGTTAAGGCTATTTGGAAATCACAGGGGCTGGTGATAAAATAATATTGAGCTCAATTATCCATTATCAGAGGAAGAGAAGCCAGCATCCCTTTACAGAGTTATTTGAATTTACAATACAGAAGGGAAGTCACCCAGTGACTCAGAGGACAAGTGCCTCCATGCTCCAGGAGCTGTTGGGGTGAATAAGTGACAGAATTGGGCGATATATCCTAGCTAATTTGGTTTTGCTTGGAGATTGAAGTTTTACTTTCTACCACTTGAGAAAAGAGAGTTAAACAAACAGCCTCTGTCCTTAAGGCAAGATTAAATTGAATCCTTTATCATGGGGATCCATAACGGATAAGATTAAAAATTCTCATCAGTCAGATGACTTTAGAAAATATTGAAGTGGAGTATTGTAAGAGAGAAATGTGTGACTTTAGGTCCATATGCTCTTGGCTCCAGAAAACTAAGTTCGAATATGGCCGAATTATAAGATTGATATATATATCGAGGATAGTCCTCAGCTAACCTTTCTTTAGGCCTTCCCAATTTCTTCAGCAAAAGACACTGTGATGGGGACGAGACTTTGAACCCAGAATTGTGATATAAGGCCTGGCTTCTAGATGTTTTCTAGATGCCTGGTATATGTCTTTCTTACTATAATCCTTTAAGGTTCCTCTAAAGGTACAGACATTACATAAAAATTAGCAGTAGTCAGGGCTTAAATCAGCATGATATCAATGAATTTATTTACTATAGAACAAAGTTAAGAGAGTTTCATAGAACACAGATTAATAATACATGATACTTAACAAAATATTTCAAGAAAACAAGATTAATGAAAAATACTTTATAATAAAGCATATACCAATTTAAATGAGTTAAGTTTTTTTCTTAGCTTACATTGTTGTGCAGTGGAATTTCTTATCTAATTCATAGTTTGGGGGCCCACAACCACCACATTCTCCTCATAGCTTTGTGTGTCTCACTAAATGAGTTTTTAACCACGATAATTGCTTGCAAAGACACAAGGAAACCATACGTTTATAACTTGTTCATTATAATATTTGTGTTACTTTTATACTACTTAGTGTAGCATATGGGAAGATATTTTGTTGAGTTTTAAAGTGCATATTTTCCATTTGTCCCCTAGTATGTGATGGTGTCAGAATAAAGATACTAAAAGAATTCTTTTCTGTTGTGGTAGAATCTATCCATTCTTTCCATTCACGCTCCTATTTAAGTTATGCACCTTGAAATATGATTAATATTATAGTCTAAAATGTGGATTTTGTGGTTTGGGATAATAAGGCTATATCCTGACAGACCAGCAGTCAGAAAGTTGATAACAAACATAATTTCAACCCCTGCCCTGAACAAAAATATCCAGCTTAGAGTACCACCTACAGAGGAGCTTAAGGAGGATTTTTCTGGAACACTGTGAGCTTTTCAAACCTTTTTAATGGGTAGCTCAAATGCCATTCTAGTGCAGAACATATGTACGTCTAATAGTGGTGGCCAGTTCCTCTCTAATTGGCTGATTAGGTAGCCAAGGTCACATGTATCAGTCAAGGCTGCAGAGACTTTGGACATGTATCAGTTGGAAAGATAAGTCTGCAGGCTTATTAAATAGTTTTTTTTAATGATACAGTGTTAGAAATTGGACCTAGGATGTATTTGATTCATTTCTTCTTATTTAAAAATTTAATTTCTTATTCCATATGATATGACAATGCTGGTTTTTCACATTGAAAGTCAATATGATTTTTTCATTAATTTTTAAAGACAGTACTGTCATTTCCTAGGTTAATTTTAAATTTGTGAGAACAAGTGATGATCAGGCTCCTAGATTCTTTGTACAACAAGGCCAGGTGAAAGTTCACATTTTAGATGTCCTCATTCTGAAGAAAACCATTTCTCTGACTTTCTTACTTGCCTATAATTATTTGTGTATGGTTGAGGCCTTCTGGTCTTTCTCACATAAAATGCATACAAGTACCATGATCCTTGTCTTCATGATCACTGATTAGGTAGCGAAGGTTTCCAGCATCAGACCTGTTTTCCCTCTGGTTAATGACTTTAATACCAATTAGACATAAGCTTTTGATCACTCCCTAGGTAAGCATGCCACTACTCTACCCTTACAATTATCTGGTCCAGCTGGTTGGTCATTAGTGTGGTTCATAGATTGCATACTTAGGTAGGGATATTGATTGCTTCATTCCCTTGGAACCTTGCATGTTGCCTTCTAGTATCATAAAAGTTAGTACTTAGTGACAGGCTTTCAGGTCAGATCCATCTAATAGGCCTCTAGGCCTTGAGGGTACAGGGTTTCTTTTGCAGTAGGGACTTACCTTCCACCTCTGGGGAACAACAAGCATCAATAACAGTAGGCTGTAAGTCTAGATCTTGGAAGCTCCTTGGATATTGGTGGCCAAAATCTCAAAAGACAGCTTCTCAAATCTGGTATTGGAGTTTGTGTTAGGTGTTCTTTGGATCTTGAGGAAATATTGACAGCTCAGATAGGAAAAGTTAATTTAGCCTATATATGTTTACTTATATACTGAACTGTCTGTATTATTGGAAGTTTTTAGATACATAGTAGGAAAATCACATATATGTATACGTATACACAGACACCTATAACAATTTTTAAGATGATTCCATGAATCTGAAAGAGCAATGAGGGAGGATATGGGAATGTTTGAAAAGAGGAAAAGGAAGGTGGAAATGATGTAATAATTTTATAATCTCAAAGCTAATAAAAGAAAAAGAGATATGTATTTTCCTTATTAAAGATTATATTATAATTGTTTTTATGCATGTGAGTCTCTGTGCATGAGTGCAGTTAGTCTCAAATTACATTGAATTTTCTGGAGCTAAGTTTACATATGGCTGTGAATCATTAAACATGGCTCTTCTCCTCTGCAAGAGCAATTTGAGCTCTTCATCACTGATACATCTCTCAACACTGACATTTTCTTTTACAAGCTAAAGATGCACTGAAGTACATAGCAAGCATTACATAAGAGTAACATTTTGTCAATGTTTGAGTTTCTACATGCTCTTGATCATCAGTTTGTTGAAAGGTGAAAACCAACTAGTACCTGTCCTAGTGAGCAATATGATGTGATTGTGTATACCCTTCCATCCCCAGGATATCATTCTTACTTTAGAAAGATACATGCTGAACATTGCTTATAAATAATATTTAATATAAAATAGAAATTCTTTTCGGGTGTTTACCTCTGGATGACAGGAAGAATTTTTTAACCTCATCTAAACTGGGAACCATTTAAGACTTTCTGTTGTATTGACTGTGAAGCGTTTCCACAGATGGATTCAAGAACAAGTCACATCAGTTTTTAAAATCATCTTGTGTTTTGTAAGGTAAAAAAAATTCTGGATATGGAGCACGTACTGGTCCCTTGGAAGATCTGCCAGTTGTTGCTAATACCATGATATAAGGCAAACCAATTCTTCACAATTTTTTTTCTTTTTTTCCTATATTCTTTGTTTACATTCCAAATGCTTTCCCTTTTCCTCATTCCCCCCTCCCCATATGTCCCATAAGCCCTCTTCTCTCCACCTATTCCCCAATCATCCCCCTCCCAATTCTCTGTCCTGGTATTTCCCTACAATGCTAGATCAAACCTTTCCAGGACCAGGGCTCTCTCCTTCCTTCTTCATGGGAATCATTTGATATACTAATTGTGTCTTGAGTATTCAGAGCTTCTGGGCTAATTAATATCTACTTATCAATGATTGCATTCCATGTGTATTCTTTTGTGATTGCGTTACCTCACTTAATATGATATTTTCCAGTTCCAACCATTTGCCTAAAAATTTCATGAATTCATTGTTTTTAATTGCTGAGTAGTATTCCATTATGTAAGTATACCACCTTTTCTGTATCCATTCCTCTGTTGAGGGACATCTGGTTTCTTTCCAGCTTCTCCATGTTATAACATAGTGGAGCATGTGGTCTTATTGCATGCCAGGGAATCTTCTGGGTATATGGCCAGGAGTGGTACAGCAGGGTCCTCCAGAAGTGTCATGCCCAGTTTTCCGAGGAACTGCCAGACTGATTTCCAGAGTGGTTGTACCGCTTTGCAATCCTACCAGCAGTGGAGGAGTGTTCCTCTTTCTCCACATCCTCACCAATACCTGCTGTCTCCTGAGTTTTTAACCTTAGCCATTCTGACTGCTGTGAGGTGAAATCTCAGGGTTATTTTGATTTGCATTTCCCTAATGACTAATGATATTGAACATTTCTTAAGGTGCTTCTCAGCCATCTGAATACCCAAACCACACAAAAATCCAACAAAGAAAGAGAACTTCAGGCCATTTTCCCTTACGATTATTGATGCAAAAATACTAAATAAAATTCTTGCCAACCGAATCCAAGAACAACAACACATCAAAATGATCATCCACCATGATCAAGTAGGCTTCATCCCAGGGATGCAGGGACAGGTCAATATATGGAAATCCATCAGGGCAATCCACCGCATGAACAAACTCAAAGAAAAAAAAAACACATGATCATTTCATTAGATGCTGAAAAAGCATTTGACAAAATTCAGCATCCTTTCATGCTAAAAGTCTTGGAAAGAACAGGAATTCAAGGCCCATACCTAAACATAGTTAAAGCAATATACAGCAAAATGGTAGCCAACATCAAACTAAATGGAGAGAAACTTGAAGCAATCCCACTAAAATCAGGAACTAGACAAGGCTGTCCTCTCTCTTCATATCTGTTCAATATAATACTTGAAGTTCTAGCTAGAGCAATTAAACAACATAAGGAGGTCAAAGGGATACAAATTAGAAAGGAAGAATTCAAACTATCACTATTTGCAGAGATACGAATTTTTCATGACAGCATCATATGTCTATATCATTCCGGCAACACTGTCCACTAACAGAAATGTGCTCTTTAATTATCTCATTCCTTTCTGTATGTCTCCAACAGTCTTTATGTGCTAGATAACCATCACTTGGCATATTACTGGTAAAACTAGAAGCAGATTGTAAGGAAAAGCAAATTTCACAATGATGAAAAGGAATGAGAAGTAAGATAAAAGGCAGTGCTGGGCTAAAGGAAAAGGCTGGGTACATAGATTTCTTAAGTCAGACTCCCCCTGTCCCCAACAACTTCAAATTTGTCTTTAACAGGCTGGATTCTTTCATATTTACTATACTGCAGAAAATGAGTACAACAAACCTATATTATGGTTGTGAAAATAAAAAGAATATTCTCAAGTAAATCACCCTTAAACAGTACTCTCTTTTGTCAACCTTCTTTGAACACCTACTTCCTGCTAGACATTAAGACAGTAATTGTCTTTTGTGAGTATCTCCTGACAAACAAAGATATTTAAGAATAGATAAAAGAAGAGAAGAGAATTGCCTTTATTTTATGAAAGTCACGCTTTTGTTATTTTGTTGTTAAGTTCAATTTTTGCTTATATCCTTAGGAGAAAGTATAGTCAGTATATTTTCCACTCCCCGAGAACATACACACAAACACATACCCCCACACACCCCACACATACATGCACACAAACACACACACTGTACTTTTAAATTTATATGAATTAATTTCCTTCACCTTCACTTTCTTTCTTTTCTTTATTCAATAATAGGCTTCTGCCTTCTATATACTAAGGAATGCTGAGCTCTGAACCTGGTAACACATTGCTATTGTGTTCAATGATTTCCTCATACCGAAAGAGCTAAATGTGGCATATACTGGTGTGTGTGCACCTATTGTAATCACCTACATAAGATAGCTTCTAGCATAGGAAAGACATTCAGTAACTAACGGTGAATGGAGAATAATGACTTGGTTTCATGTATTTCATTTTTATTTTTGTTTGTCTTCCATGAAAACATTAGGGCCCATAAAACACAGTACGCAGGGCCTCCATAAGTTTATCAATGATTTTGTGAATTGAAACTTGCACTTTTGATGGCTTCTTATTCACTTGTAAAACATAGTATATGCCACAGCCTTATTCCCTGCCTCCTTGTAAAAGAAGACTATGTTTTTCATAGCTCATTTTCGTTGGCTAATGTATTGTGAAGTAGTATTGCATAAAGGACCAAAGCACAGTGGTGGCAGAGGCCAAGGTATCTTCAGCACTGGCAAATGCTGGAAATTTTACTCAGTAATTGATGGATGACTTTGTGAAGGAACGTGAAAAAAAAAAACCCAAAGCTCAAGAAAAAGCAAAAAGCTGTAGAATCTTTACAATTATTCTCTGAAGTCACTCTATGCTAAGCTGCATTGCTCATAATTATAATTTGATTATATTTGGATTTTCATTATTTTATTCATTTTAAAATAACAAGTCAGTATTGATTAGTACAAATGTTGATTTTAATGACTGTTTCATTTCCTTTTTTCTTTTTTTTTTTATAGAGGACATTTGATATTTTGCAACAAAATTCTTAGCATCAAACATAGCAGTGACAAGGCATAGAAAGTATTCATCTCATTAAAAATTATAAATATCTATACTTTGTGTTCAGCAATGCTCAGCCACATAAGAAAACAACATTAAACCAAGCTCCTAGTTGAAAACAGGTTTATCACATGGGAAAATGCATTTGCCAACAGACAGATATCTTGGCTCTTCTAGTGACAAGAAGATTCCGTTGAGGCCATGAGTTCATGCTGAGTGATTTCCAATTAACCCATTTCAATAAATGAGTCTTTTTCTCAATACACGTGAGAGCTGGCCTTTCAGATCAGGCTTTCTTCTCAAAAGGTTCCTGCGAGCTTTTGTCCTGTTGTAGGGAGCCGCTTTCAGCTTTTGAATCTATAAACACATGAAATTATATTTACTCAAAGATCAGTTAGTTATTGCTGAGAAATGATTATAGAGGGATACAATTGCAAATGATAAAAAATAAGTCGAAATATAAATTGATGGAGAACTAATAAATTTGAATTAAATAACATATATTTCAAAATGCTGAAACTTTTGATCACTAAGTCATCTGTTTAATGTGTTTGACAGTAAACCACCACAACACTTTTGAAAACAAGATGATCCAAGGCACAAGCAATTCTCAGAAGAAGAAACATGAGCTGATAGCCAGTAAAGAATAATTTTCAATTTAAATGATTATCGAGTATGGCTTTTCCAAAGTCACAGATATGATATAGCTCATTTGTTAAAAAGCAACAACAAAATTCCAGTAGCTTAAACTATAATGATTTATTCTAGATCTTTCAATATATTACTCATGCTTCGGGTAAGAAATCTACTCAGTATCGTTAATGCCTGGAGCATAGAACCCAGGAACTGACAAACTGGGATTCTGTCAGCCACAACAGGAACACAACACAGACCGGCCTCTGCTATGCCTGTATGTGGGTAGAAATGTTGATACTCAGAGGTGACACTTTGAGTCAAGACTCATTAGATAGAAATGGTCAAATGATCCACCATATACATATCTCTGGTGTTATGAATTTATTTAATCTTAGTCTGTTCTTTGCCTGTAACCTTCCTTCCTCCTTTTTTCCCACAAAGATATAATTTGTGAGGGCATGAGAGCTCAGACATTTTCAACCTTATTCATATGTCCTCTTAGTTCCAAGAAGTCTCACTAGAGACTTTCTAGAAGTACAAATATAGATGTCATGGGCCCAAAATCTACATACTCAGATGACTGATGCAGGGATGTCACTTCTGTGAGGTCATCCAGGGCTAAAAGACAACCAAACCAAAAAAATAATAAAAATAAGAATGCATAGTTTAAAGTTTTGTCAAAGTCCAAAAACAAAGTAAATCTGATTTTCAGTGTCTATCAAGGTAAAATAGTATGAATATATGCATATATTGTTCATGTACTAGAAATTGAGATTTATATTTCTAGAAGTAGATTTGACAGTCTGTAACAAATTTACTGAAAGGTTTGGACAGTTTGATAAAATGAGATGTCCTATAAAAATGTGTTGTCAATATGAGGTCTGTGAGTATACTACAGCAGTAGCTAATACTTGATACGGGGGGGTGGTGATCACGTGATAATGCAGCCCAGAAACAATTATGATCTTGTCTCCGGATCAGAGTCACTCTGAGCCAAGGGAAAGAAGTGTTGTTTCCATAGTGAGAAGTAGGCCCTTCCTTGTGATTTCCTGTAACAATTTTATAAACTGTAACTTATGAGTAAAAGTAAAAAAGGCTTAGTTATTTTTCCCATTTCCATGACAAAATACTCCAAATAAAATCAAATAACAAAAGAAGACTTATTTTGGACCACAGTTTCAAGTTACAGTCTAGCACAGTAGGAAAGTCATGGTAATTAGTTATATTCCATCTACATCCTGGAAGCAGAGGGAGATAGATGTGTGTTCAACTCAGTTTTTCATTTTTATACAGTTCAAGATCCAGCTCAAATGTCTCAATTACTGTTCTATTGTCTTAAAAAGATGCCATGCCAGGGTCATTTTACAAGAGAATTTAATTACTTACAGTTACAGAGGGTTAGTCCATGATCATCATGCCCTAGAGCATGGAGGCATGGTGCTACGGCAGGAGAAGAGAATTTTTATCTCACTCACATGATAGGGTTGAAATGGGGAGAGAAAAATGGGCCTGGCTTGGACCTTTGATACCCAACGCTTACCTTTCAGAGATAAGCATCATACAAGCTTCGTCTCCTAATCCTTCCTAAACAGTCGACCAACTGAGAACGAAATATCCAAGCATATGAACCCGTAGGGCCTATTCTCATTCAAATTACTGTACCCACATTATAATATACCTAATGTATAATGGTGAATACAATAATTATCATTTCAACATTATTTTTATTTCCTTCCCCTTTAACTTTTATCATTTCTCTGTCTTGGAAAACTTTAAATGTTTGTCTTCGGTTTTTAACTATATTTCTCTTATAGAGCAAAATATTAGAATATATATTTTATCTGTCCATAATTATATAGCCATTCTTTATTGTTCTTCTCTCTTTTCTCTCTGTCTTGGTGATACTGATTATATAAAAGCAGAGGCAGGTTTCTGATTATACTTATATTCAACAATTTCATCTCTCTACGCATTGTTGTTCTTTTCTTATGATGCTATACAGACTTTTAATTTTGAGATGAATATGATAGTATGGAGATAAATAGTGTATTTTTTTACAACATGAATATGATAGTATGGAGATAAATAGTGTATTTTTTTACAACAAAACTTAAAAAAATCACCAAATGTTATTCAAGGGGTGTGTTTGAGAGAGAGAGGGGGGGAGAGAGAAAGAGAGAGAGGGGTAAGGAGAGAGAATGAGAGAGAGAGAGAATGAAAGAAAAGAGCAAATTTCTATGTGACAAGAAATTATAAAATTAAACACTTTGAGGAAGTCATTTGGGAAATTGTTCTGGTAAACAACTGCGAATTAGCTAAACTTAGCTATTTGTGAACACAAATCAAAGAATGGTTCGTTTGAACCAAGCAACAAATGCAGATATTAATAGTTTTCTAAACAAAGAAGACTGCAGTGCATCCATTGATGTTAATCAAAGAGATTTAAAGGGTACATTTTGTGTCTGCTTGACCAGTTTACAGAGTTTGGCAATGAATAGTTATTGACTTGCTAATATAAAGTTTACTTGGGGTTGATAAAATAAACTTTGATTTATAAAAAGTCTCTGAGAAGAGGAAGTCTATGTAAATGTGTGTCATCAATGGCCCATCAATAACTGTGGACTCCTTGCCTCATTTATCTTGATTCCAATCCTAAGTGAAGAGCCTAAAAATAAATATAAGATACACACATGGCTTTGTAACAAATCTCTTCACTGGTTTGCTCTTAAAATTTAAAATAAGTTATTGCATATTTACTATAAGTTTATTCTACATGGTATACAATTCCCAGAAAATTTTTTCAAAACTTACTTTTAGATTATCAATTAAAATAATTCAATAATTAAGTGCTAAAACATCATTTTGCATGAACTTGGATACAAAATGTTTATTTTTAAATAAATATTTAGTTGCATGCAAAGTTGTTTATTTACATTTATTTAAATTAATATTGATTTAAATGATAGTTTATTACACATACAGACACATAATCTTTAACGTTGTGCAGAAGTATTTGAAGATTTCTTTCTTGAACAAGAAGTAAATGAATCTAACAAAAAAGCCAAAACTGTACAATGGAAAAAAGAAAGCACCTTCAACAATTGGTGCTGGGATAACTGACATCTGCATGTAGAAAATGCAAATGCATCCATATTTATCGCCTTGCACAAAGCACAACTCCAAGTACATTGCAGACCTCAACATAAAACTGGATACACTAAATTGAGTAGAAAAGAAAGTGGGGAATGGCCTTAAATGCTTTGGCACAGGAAACAACTTCCTGAACAGAAATAGATAGGGAGCATCTCTAGGACGAGTCTTCCAGAGGGAGGCTCCTGAGGAGTCTGTCAGTGTGACCATAGCTGATACTCCTACCAATAGAGGATATGGCGCCCAAAATGGCCACCTCTTGTAGCAAAGCAGGACTTTTAGTGGAAAGAGGAGAGCACAAATTCAGCTACAAAACCTTAGACACAAAATTCATCCTGACCATAAGATGTGTATTGATAAAGATGGAACCGAGATTGAGGCAATGGCTAAACAAAAACCAGAACAACTTGAAACCCACTCAATGGGAGAGAGCCAACTCCTGACATATTAATGATACCCTGTCAGTCTTGCCGACAAGAGTGTCTCCTGAGAGGCTTCATACAGCAGCTGATGGAAACAGATAAGCAAAACAAGAAGTCGAGCTGAAGGCATCTTATGAAAGAGTAGAGTAGGGGGAAGGATTGAGGGAACTGAGGGTCAAGGATACCACAAGGAGACCTATAGAGTAAATTAAATTGGGCCCATGGGGACTCACAGAGACCAAATCAACAATCAAAGACCAAGCATGGCTGGACCTAGGCTCCCAGTACATATGCAACAGCTGTGCACCTTGGTCTTCATGTGGATCCCTAACAACTGGAGCAGGGGCTGTTTGTGACTCTGTTTCCTGCCTTTAGATGCCTTTCCCCAGGCAGTGGAGCTGGCACCTATGGGGGGACCTCCCCATCTCTGAAAGGGATAGAGGAAAAATCATGAGGGTAGAACTTCAAGGAAAGAAGGGATGGGAGCTGCTTGTAGGTCGAAAAAAAGCAATAGAAATAAAATTTATAAAAGATAAAGTATATGAATATAATAATAAATAGCATTTTAATAGATTATAAGCAGTATAAAGTTAATGAAATATAGCAATTTAAGGAAAATATATGAGAAGCAGACAGTAACTGTGTATTGATAATTGTATTGTAAAAATTTTTATGTAATGGACACTAAAATAATACACAAGAAAATAATACATAAATGCAAACAAAGTGATAACTATAACCAAAGGAATTTCACCTGGTCAGAAAGTAAAATAAAAATATGGCATTTGAAAGAAATGGATGAAGTTGAAAAACATTATTTAAAATGTATAAACCATTCTCAGAAAGACAAATACTACATGTTCTTTCTCATAAGTGCATCTTATTTTTAATATTTACATATGTGATATGCAGAAAGGAATAAGGGTAATACACAGGAAACTAGAGAAGAACCCATGAGAGGGAACAAAAAGCTTTAAAGAAGAAGAGTAGGCAGTCAATAGAACATAAGTTATTTTAACCAACACTAGCTAAGTGACTGTAAAATTAACTCAAAGATATCAGTAGCTTTCCTTTATACAAACGACAAATGGGCAGACAAAGAAATTAGGCAAACAATACCCTGCGCAACTGCCACAATTTATATAAAATATTTTTTATCACTCTAATGAATTAAGTGGAAGATCAGTATGACAGGAACTTCAAGTTCCTAAAGAAAGAAATTGAGGAAGACATCAGAAGATGTAAATACCTCTCATGCTCATGAATATGTAGAATTAACAGTGAAAAACTTACAAAAAACAATGTACAGATTTAATGCAATCCCAATCAAAACATAACCTAATATTTTACAGACCTTGAAAAAGTAATTCTCAACTTTATACGCAAAAAAAAAAAAAAACCAAACAAGAAAACCAAAACAGTTCCAAACAATAAAGGAACTTAGGGAGAAATCACCATCCCTTACCTCAAGCTGTACTACAAAGCAATAGTAATAAAAAAACAAAAACAAAACAACAGCAACAACAAAAACGTAGTATTGGTACAGAAACAGACAGGTTGGTCAATTGAATTGAATTGAAGACGAGAAATAAACCCATATATCTATGAAAACTTGACATTTGACAAAGAAGCCAAAATTATACAAGGGGGAAAACAGCATCTTAAACAAATGATTCTGGTCTAATTGGATGTGTGCATGTAGAAGAATGCAAATAGATCATATTTATTGCCCTACAAAAATGCAAGTCCAAGTGGATCAAGGATCTCAACGTAAAATTGGATACACAAAGTATCATAGAAGGAAAAGTGGAAAAGAGCTTTGCCCCCATTGGTACAGGAGTCAGTTTCCTGAACAGATTACCAATGGCACAGGCCCTAAGATCAACAATTGCTAAATGGGACCTCATGAAAATGAAAAGCTTCTGTAAGGCAAAGGATGGTATCAATAGGACAAAAACAATAGCCTACTGATGAGGAAAAGATCTTCATGTACCCTACATCTGACAGAGGGCTAATACCCAAAATATATAAAGAACTCAAGAAGGTAGATTTGAACAAACCAAAAAACCCAAGTAAAAATCAGGGTACAGATCTAAACAGAGAATTTTCAACAGAGGAATCTCAAACGTCTTTAAGAAGCATTTTAAGAAATTCATAACACCCTTAGACATCAGGAAAATGCAAGTCAAAATGACCCTGAGATTCTACCTTACACCAATCAGAATGGCTAATATCAAACACTAAATTGACAGGACATGCTGGAAAGCTGGAAAGCAGGTGGAGAAAGAGGAACATTACTCCCTTTCTGGTGGGATTGCAAACTGATACAAACACTCTGGAAATCAATCTGTTGGTTTCTAAAAAAAATTGGAAATGTTCCTACATGAAGATCCAGCCATACTACTCCTGGGCATATTCCCAAAAGATGTTCCACCATATCACAAGGACATGTGCTCCACTATGTTCATAGCAGTTTTATTCATAAGAGCTAGAAACTGGAAACAAGCCATATGTCTCTCAACTCATGAATGGACACAAAAACTATGGTTCATTTACACAATGGAATTCTATTCAGCTATTAAAAGCAAGAATTTTTCAGGCAAATGGTTGGAAATACAAAATATGATTCTGAGTGAGGAAACCCAGGCTCAAAAGCATATGCATGGTACTGATAAATGGATATTAGCCATAAAGCATAGAATTTCCATGATACCCCCACAGACACAAAGAAGTTAAACAAGAAAAAAGGCCCAGGAAAGGATGCTTAAATCACATTTAGAATGGAAAAAAAAAAAAAACTAGTCGTACGAGGGAGTAGGAGAGGAGAGGGGAAGGGGAAGGGTAGAAATCAGGTATAGGGAGAGACAGGAGAGAGATTCACAGGGTCAGGAGAATGAGTAGAAATCTGCAGCTACCAGAGGTGGGGAGTGGAGGTAGAGGACATTTTCCACCTAAAATTCGATCTGTCTAAAGGAAATGCAGGGGCCAATACAGAGCAGAGACTGAAGGAATAGCCAACCAATAACTAGCTCAGCTTGAAACCCATCCCACAGGCACAAACCAATCCCTGACATCATCAATGATGCTGTTATGCTTGCACACTGGGGCCTAGTATAACTGTTCTCTGAGAGACTCAGAAGCTGGCTACCCAGAAGCTGGCTTCAAGAGAAACAGACACCCACCGCCAAGCATTGGATGGATGCAGAGGATTCTTACTGAAGAGTTGAGAGAAAGACTGATGGCCCTGAAATGGATGGAAACACTACAGGAGGACCAACAGAGTCATCTAACCTTGAAATCTGGGAGCTCTGTGACTGAAGCACCAACCAAAGGACAACACAAGCAGGAAAGAGGATCCTGACACATATGTAGCAGATGGGCAACTCAGAGTTCATGCGCAACCCCCATCCCCACTGGAGGAGATGCTCTCCCTAAAGCTGCATCTGACTATATTACCTGATCCCTGACAGGACTGCCTTGTTTAGACTCAGTGGGAGAAGATGGAAGATGCACCTACACTCACAGATTTGATGTGCCAGTAGGAGAGGACACCTGGGGGAAGGGGCATATTCTCAGAGGAGAAAAAGAAGGGTGTGGGATTAGGATGGACCATGAAGGGACCCAGTGTTTGGGATAAATAAATACATAAATAAAATTTCAAATCCTACAAGTAAAACTATTCTTTGTATGTTAATTAAAAATTTTAAATAAACATTAATATTAAAAATAAAAGGATCAGGCCATTTTCTTCTCCATTTATAATGAAAACTTGACAAATATATAGAATGAAAGAACCACCTACAGTGTCATTTAGAACACCTAGGGAATATCTATAGCTGTCATGATACTCAATGAAGAGAAACTTCTTGCTTTCGATAAAAGCTGGAAAATACATTTTTCTTAATATTTTATTGGAAGTCATAGTTAAGCCAATGAAGAAATCAAAAGGAAAGAAGATACCATTTGGAAAGGCATAAATAGAATTATGTTTCTGCCCATGTGAAATGGCTACAAGAATCAAAACTAACAGCAAATTTTCAAGACAAGATAAATATTCAAAAAGTAATTCAAAAAGGTAAATTAAATAAGCAGTTTCTCAAGAATATTAACTTTTTTCAGAATAAACTTAGCAAATAATATGTAAAATATAAATACTGAAAACTGTAGAGGAAAATAAAGAAAAGTAGAAGTACTGTACTATATTATATTATGTGTGAGAGAGATGTCACATTAACAAGTTGAAATTTTTGTATCTTAAAATAATCAATCTTCCTCAAAAGAAACTAGAAAAACTATCCCATTCATAATAGTGGGCTAATATACCTAGAATAAATCTAACCAAAAACCTCTAATGCTTAAGAAAGAGAAAAATGAAATCTTTTATGACTCTAGAAATTAAAGAAATTAGCACTGTTGGACATATCCATAATACTGAACCCCAAATTGTACTCCAGTGATATGTAATGAAGATAATACAGTCCTGATAATAAAGACAAAAATAAAAATTAAAAATAAAACCAAAACCATCAAAAACAAAAATCAAGCATTCTGAGGAGTGGAATTATGTATATGACACTGCATAAATTTATACAACTAAATAATATGAGAAAAAGAGAGGATTTTCAACAAATGCTGAAAAAGAGTCTCAGTCTCTAAATGTGGGAAAATGAAATTATATCCATATTTTTCACCTGTGCAAAAAGAAAGTTCAAAATCAATCAAAGACCTTAATGAAACTGTAGACACTAAAGTTGCTAGAGGTGTACATAAATAAAGACAATAAAATGAGTTTTCAGATAAGGACTCCAGTAAGTAGCACAGGAAAGAACTATAATCAAAATTGACAAATATGAATATGTCAAATTTAACATACTTTTGTACAGTAAAACAAACTATCAGTATTATGTAGGGTGACAGATTGGAGGGAGAAAATGGAAAGGAGAAATCATGCAGAAGAATGCGAATTGATCCCTCCTTGTCTCCTTGTACTAAGCTCAAATCCAAATGGATCAAGGACCTCCACATAAAGCCAGACACTCTGAAGCTAATAGAAAAGAAACTGGGGAAGACCCTTGAGGACATCGGTACAGGGAGAAAGTTTCTGAACAGAACACCAATAGCATATGCTCTAAGATCAAGAATTGACAAATGGGACCTCATAAAATTACAAAGTTTCTGTAAGGCAAAGGACACCATCAAAAGGACAAATCGGCAACCAACAAATTGGGAAAAGATCTTCACAAACCCTACATCAGATAGAGGGCTAATATCCAATATATGTAAAGAACTCAAGAAGTTAGACACCAGAAAACCGAACAACCCTATTAAAAAATGGGGTACAGAGTTAAACAAAGAATTCTCTCCTGAAGAACTTCGGATGGTGGAGAAGCATCTTAAAAAATGCTCAACTTCATTAATCATTAGGGAAATGCAAATCAAAACAACCCTAAGATTTCATCTTACACCAGTCAGAATGGCTAAGATTAAAAATTCAGGAGAAAGCAGGTGTTGGAGAGGGTGTGGAGAAAGAGGAACACTCCTCCACTGCTGGTGGGGTTGCAAATTGGTACAACCACTCTGGAAATCAGTCTGGCGGTTCCTCCGAAAACTGGGCACCTCACTTCCAGAAGATCCTGCTACACCACTCCTGGGCATATACCCAGAGGATTCCCCACCATGTAATAAGGATACATGCTCTACTATGTTCATAGCAGCCCTATTTGTAATTGCCAGATGCTGGAAAGAACCCAGGTATCCCTCAACAGAAGAGTGGATGCAAAAAATGTGGTATATCTACACAATGGAGTACTATTCAGCCATTAGAAACAATGAATTCATGAAATTCTTAGGCAAATGGATGGAGCTAGAGAACATCATACTAAGTGAGGTAACCCAGACTCAAAAGGTGAATCATGGTATGCACTCACTAATAAGTGGTTATTAACCTAGAAAACTGGAATACCCAAAACATAATCCACACATCAAATGAGGTACAAGAAGAAAGGAGGAGTGGCCCCTGGTTCTGGAAAGACTAAGTGAAACAGTATTCAGCAAAACCAGAACGGGGAAGTGGGAAGGGGTGAGTGGGAGGACAGGGGAAGAGAAGGGGGCTTACGGGACTTTCGGGGAGTGGGGGGGCTAGAAAAGGGGAAATCATTTGAAATGTAAATAAATTATATTGAATAAAAAAATTTAAAAAAATCTCAATATTTTTAAGGTAAAAATGAAGCACAAAAGAATATCCAATCAGTTAACTATGGACTAAGATTCTGGACATACGGTACTTTAAAAAAGAAAATCGAATGGGTAATAAAGGAGTTGCAAATTAAAACTACTTTGAGATTACATCTCACCTTATTCGAAAGGATAGTGTCAAGAAAACCAGTAGAGACAAGTGCTAACAAGGATGGGGTAAAGAGTTACCTTGCCCGTTGCTGTTGAATGTGCAAACTAGTGAATTCAGAATAAGTCAGTATAAAAAAAAATTCTTAAAAACTATATACAGAACGACTAAATGTCCCAGCTGTGCCATTCCCAAGCATATACAAGAAGAATTCTAAGTAGTCCTACCACAGATAAATTGTGCACACCTATGTTTACTGCTGAATTATTCACAATATGCTTGGAAATATAGCAACTTAGATAAATGTCAACATATGTGTAGAAAAAGTAAGATAAACAGTCCATAAACACAGTGGAATTTTACTGAAATTTTATTTATTTTAATGAAATAAATGAAAGGATATTGGCAAAATATTGACCTAAGTCAATATATTAAATAGTCTAGATTCAGAAGGGCAACTTGTTTATCATATGCATAGATTCCATGTTTTAATTTTTGCATATATATTTCTGTATATGGGCAGGTATATGTGCTATGACCATTTATGGTGATCATGACTGGAAAATGTCTTTTCAGGACAAAACACATGTGACATGAAAGTCAAATAGGCTCTCATGAACAGAGAAGGACAAAAGAGAGGACAGGGCTGGGGAGGGAAGTGAGATGAGAGACAAGTATGAACAAAGACAAATACTCATTTAAATCTCATAATGAAGCCAAGCTTGAAAAGCTAATGTCGCAGGTTAATAAAATACAAAATAATGCAGTAGTGAAATTGGAAAGGTTTAACATGAGCGAAACTCTTTAATGACAAAAAAAAAGGTTAATGATACGTAAATTCACCTTGTGGAAAAGCCTGCCACAGCAGTTACCTAATTCAGCACATCTTAATATTATACTACTTTTTATATATTAAGAATCAAAGAAAAATGTAAATGTGGATTTTTAGGATTGATAACTAAGTGGATGGATGCTGATACTCTCATATATATTCTGACAAATAGTTTACTTCGCTGTGAAGGTCATGATACCTTTCTTAAGTTTGCAATGCTGATAGATTTCTGATTTTAAATGGTAGAAGAGAATGGTAGAGTAAGTGGGAAACAAGTCCCACAAGTGACTAGACCTGGAGTCTATCAGGACATGCTGGGGTGAGAACATTTGTAGGATCAGCGTGGAGCTTGTCCTTTGAGCACGGATGTTCACTGACCCTAAAAGCATTTATTGTGCCTGGCAAGATCTCTGACCCACCCTGCCCTGATTCATCAGAACTGATTTTTTGAGAAAACCTGTTAATCATGTGCAAGTTAAAATTCATGAGCTAGCATCTAAGAAGTAACATAAGACATACATAAGACATAAGGACCATGTGTGAGGGGAGGACATTCTAAAGAGGTAAGAAATGAGTGCATGCATCAGCTAGAAGTCATAGCAGGTGATTAAGAAACAGGATTCCTGAACAGAAAAAAAAAAAAAAGATTTATGGTATAGTCTGCAATGTCTACTGCCTTAGTGTTCTATCTCAGTGATGGCCCAGTATAAATACTGCTAAGGGTTCTGTCAAAGAACCATCAGGAATTTGGTTGTAGATTCATTGCAGAAGCTCAGACATATCCTGAATACTTTCTCTATGTAAGGAGTGGTTGAGAAGGTTTGGCCTCCAAAGGCCACAAAATAAATGATCTCACTGATAATGAGACTAGAAGAAAGATAAAATACTCAAAAGATGTCTGAAAGATTGTTAGTCTGTATATTTATTTTAAGAATATTGAAGTGGAGCAGAGATTAAAAGAATCAAGTCATGGTGCTGAAATTTAATAGGATATAATTCACATTTCACACAAGCCTTGTGTGTAATTATGTAAAGTTGCCTATATGCTCATACTCTTCTGCATGTTAGGAGAATCGCACCAGAAGAATTGATGTTTAGCCTAGGACTCAAAATTATGAACTACTAAATTCCTCAAATAATGGTGTGTTTCATTTCTTTAATGGTCTGTGTGATGTCACAGGTAATTAACTAAGTAATGTTTGAGTTTTATGTTAGACTGTTGCTCTATGTACATGTATGAGAAATTATATTTTAAGAATATTTGCAATATTGAAGTGCTAACCCAAAGTATAGTATCATCCATAAAAAACAAATGAATAATCCAATATCAAAATTTGTTAGAGTAAAGGTTGGTCTCAGGCTCACTTACAGTATACTCTAAAAGAAAATTAAAATGAAATCTTCCCCATCTCATTTTTAAGCTAGACAATCTTCCTTTGCACATTGCAGCAGATAAGTTTCACACCTAGAAATTTTCTATTCTATTCTCCATTTTGTTTTTCTAAAAGAAAAGGTAGCATAATGCATCTTTAAGAAAAATATGCTAATTTTAAGGTAAGCTGTCAATATCAAATGAGATCAGGAACATTGTATCACATACTCTAAATAAAGCTAGAAAAAAAAAAGAACCTCAATGTATAAGTGTATTTCTATGTCATATTAAAAGAATAAAGATAAAAGATAATGACCGAATTAATTATTGCACTAAAATTGGACTTACGCTTTATCCACGAAAACACACACACACACACACACACACACATACACACACACATATTTTCACATATATGAACTTGATAGAAAGTGACTGGACAGAGAGAGTAGCAAAAAGGCAGGAATTGTATTTCTCAGGTAAGCAAACATCCCCTGACTCTAACACATCATTTATCATAAGAAGCAATAGGGATCCTGTGTAGACAACATGACAGAACAGCTGCAATTTTTCTAAAATTCCAATGAGAATTACTACTAAATCATTCAGCCTAGGAAAACTTCCATTTAAGGGTCTATATTTACAAAATCAGCTTCTAGGAAATGCAACACTGATGGAAATTATAACAAAATCTGTGACAGTCCCTTCTCAAGATTTCTTGTGAAAATCTAATTTTAACTGACTTCTTTCAAGTTGTGGATATCTATGTGTATATATAATTAAGATATTTATTGTTAGGAACTCATAGAATTCCATAGATCAGAACAGGACTAGCTTTTAAAATATGAAGACAATCATTTTATTTAAAATTACATGTTTCATATTATTGATATAAGAGTATATTCTTTCATTTCAATTACTGTTTTCATGGATTTCCTCATGTGAATCTATACACTCTGTATACTTCTACACTTCACAAACTATTTATGAATATTTTAATTAATCTAGTCTGCAAGACCTGATATGTGATCTTCATTTGCTTTATAAAAAGAACATTCAGTTTATGTTAGCCACAGACATGGCTATGTTGAGAGTGTATGGAGTCAAAAATTAAGACCAGCCTTGCTCTCATTAAGGTCATGTTGTAATGGAAAGAAGCTGACAATAAACATAGAATCTATAATGCATGAATTTTGTTATCTGCTATGAGGAAGCATGAAGCAGGGTAGAGAAAATTTATACATATATGATGTACTGGCTGGTTTTGTGTGTCAACTTGACACAGGCTGGAGATGTCACAGAGAAAGGAGCTTCAGTTGGGGAAGTGCCTACATGAGTTCCAGCTGTGGTGCATTTTCTCAATTAGTAATCAAGTGGTGAGGGCCCCCTGTGGGTGGTTCCACCTTTGGGCTGGTGCTCTTGGGTTCTATAAGAGAGCAGGCTGAGCAAGCCAAAGGAAGCAAGCAAGCCAGTAAGAAACATCCCTCCATGGCCTCTGCATCAGCTCCTGCTTCCTGACCTGCTTGAGTTCCAGTCCTGACTTCCTTTAGTGATGAACTGCAACGTGGAAGTATAAGCTCAATAAACCCTTTCCTCCCCACCTTGCTTCTTGGTCATGATGTTTGTGCAGGAATAGAAACCCTGACTAAGACATATGATATCATGATAGATGGTATTTGAAGAAAGCCACCATCAAAGAAGGGAGTGACCTCCTGAATTTGAAGGGCATTAAAACCAAAGGTAGTGGACTATTGAGGTTGTGCCTTTTCCAGTGTTTTCACAATTAACACAGGTTAGGGAGGGCAGAGTGGATAAAAGGGCCAACTGTAAGGTACATAAGAGAAGAAATGGGGTTCAAAATCATCTAAGATCCTCCAGGGTGTAAGGGAAGAATCTCAGATGTTCCTCAAAGTAAATTGCCAAACTTGAAAGCAGAGGAATATAATACACTGACATTTTGAAGGATTGTGTGTCCTAGGAAGAGAAGACACAAGGAGAGCAGTGAGGAAACAGAAAAAAACTTTGCATAAAAAAACTCCCAACACCAGGGGAGAATGGTGGCCATTAGTAAAAGAAATGGTGACAAGTGCTAGAAATATATAATATATATTTCTTATATTTATACATTTTACTTATCTATGAAAAGTTGGCAGCCTATGATTCTCCCACAAATAATGAAGGTTGAAAACTGAAACCTGAAAGAACATTTCCATTGACTGAAATAAGGACAAAGTATTTTGGTGAAAACTAACATTTTCTTGATTTAGCACATTCATAACTATGAAAAGACTGCAACATGGGCTAAAGGATAATTCTATGTTTGAAACAGTAACTGTATTTCGGAAGTTAAAGACATTGGATTACTCCAGATAGATTTCTACCTCTCCATGGAAATCTTTCTGTTGCTAGTTTGCATTTCAATTGTTATTATGAAGCCTCTGTGGAGGTCCTCTTTTCTTTTCTTTTTTTTCTTTTTACTTTTTTTAATATTTTTATTTTCTATATTCTTTGTTTACATTCCAAATGATTTCCCCTTACCAGGATCCCCCCTACCCATATGTCCCATAAACGTTCTTCTCTCCATCCCTTCTCCAATCACCTCCTTCCCTTTTCTCTGTCTTTATATTCCCTTCCCATGCTAGATCAATCCTTTCCAGGATCAGGACCCTCTCCATACTTCTTCCTGGGAGTCATTTGTTATGCAATTTGTGCCTTGGGTATTCAGGGCTTCTGGGCTAATTAATACCCACTTATCAGAGATTGCATTCCATGTGTATTCTTTTGTGATTGGGTTACCTCACTTAGGCTGATGTTTTCCAGATCAAAACATTTGCCTAAAAATTTTGTGAATTCATTGTTTCTAATTGCTGAGTAGTATTCCATTGTGTAAATATACCACATTTTCTGTATCCATTCCTCCTTTGAGGGGCATCTGGGTTCTTTCCAGCTCTGGCTATTATAAATAAGGCTGCTATGAATATAATGGAGCATGTGTCTTTATTGCATGCCGGGTAATCCTTTGGGTATATGCCCAGGAGAGGTATAGCAGGGTCCTCTGGAAGTCTCATGTCCAGTTTTCTGAGGAACCTCCAGACTGATTTCCACAGTGGTTGTACCATCTTACAGCCCCACCAGCAGTGGAGGAGTGTTCCTCTTTCTCCACATTCTCACCAACACCTGCTGTCTCCTGAGTTTTTGACTTTAGCCATTCTGACTGGTGTAAGGTGAAATCTCAGGGTTGTTTTGATCTTCATTTCCCTAATGAGTAATGATGTTGAGCACTTCTTAAGGTGCCTCTCGGCCATCCAAATTTCTTCAGGTGAAAATTCTTTGTTAAGATCTGTACCCCATTTTTTAATAGGGTTATTTGTTTCCCTGGGGTCTAACTTCTTGAGTTCTTTGTATATACTGGATATTAGCCCTCTATCTGATGTGGGGTTGGTGAATATACTTTCCCAATTTGATGGTTGCCATTCTGTCCTTTTAACAGTGTCCTTTGCCTTACAGAAACATTGTAATTTTATGAGGTCCCATTTGTCAATTCTTGATCTTAAAGCATAAGCTATTGGTGATCTGTTCAGGAACTTTTCCCCTGTGCCCATGTCCTCAAGGGTCTTCCCCAGTTTCTTTTCTATTAGTTTCAGGGTGACTGGTTTTACATGGAGGTCCTTGATCCACTTGGAGTGAAGTTTAGTTCATGGAGGTAAGAATGGATCAATTCGCATTCTTCTGCATGCTGACCTCCAATTAATCCAGCACCATTTGTTGAAAAGGCTATCTTTTTTCCACTGGATGTTTTTGGCTCCTTTATCGAAGATCAAGTGACCATAGGTGTGTGGATTCATTTCTGGATCTTCAATTCTATTCCATTGGTCCACTTGTCTGTCACTGTGCCAATACCATGCAGTTTTTAACACTATTGCTCTGTAGTATTGCTTGAAGTCAGGGATACTGATTCCCCCAGAATTTCTTTTGTTGTTGGGAATAGTTTTAGCTATCCTGGGTTTCTTGTTATTCCAGATGAATTTGAGAATTGCTTTTTCTAACTCTGTGAAGAACTGAGTTGGGATTTTGATGGGGATTGCATTGAATCTGTAGATCGCTTTTGGCAAGATGGCCATTTTAACTATATCAATCCTGCCAATCCACGAACATGGCAGATATTTCCATTTTCTGAGGTCTTCTTTGATTTCCTTTTTCAGAGACCTGAAGTTCTTTTCATATAGATCTTTCACTTGTTTGGTTAGAGTCACACCAAGATACTTTATATTGTTTGTGGCTATTTTGAAGGATGCCGTTTCCCTAACTTCTTTCGCAGCCTGCTTATCCTTTGAGTATAGGAGGGCAACTGATTTGATTGAGTTGATTTTATAACCAGCCACTCTGCTGAAGTTGTTTATCAGCTGTAGGAGTTTTCTGGTGGAGGTTTTCAGGTCACTTAAGTAGAATATCCTGTCATCTGCAAATAGTGATAGATTTGATTTCTTCCTTTCCAATTTGTATCCCCTTGAACTCCTTATGTTGTCTAATTGCTCTAGCTAGAACTTCAAGTACTATATTGAAAAGATATGGAGAGAGAGGACAGCCTTGTCTAGTCCCTGATTTTAGTGGGATTGCTTCAAGTTTCTCTCCATTTAGTTTGATGTTGGCTACCAGTTTGCTGTATATTCCTTTAATAATATTTAGGTATGGGCCTTGAATTCCTGTTCTTTCCAATACTTTTACCATGAAAGGATGATGGATTTTGTCAAATGCTTTTTCTGCATCTAATGAGATGATCATATGGTTTTTTTCTTTGAGTTTGTTTATGTTTTTTTTGTTCTTTTTTTTTATTCGATGTAATTTATTTACATTTCAAATGATTTCCCCTTTTCTAGCCCCCCGACTCCCCGATAGTCCCGTAAGCCCCCTTCTCTTCCCCTGTCCTCCCTCCCACCCCTTCCCACTTCCCCGTTCTGGTTTTGCCGAATACTGTTTCACTGAGTCTTTCCAGAACCAGGGGCCACTCCTCCTCTCTTCTTGTATCTCATTTGATGTATGGATTATGTTTTGGGTATTCCAGTTTTCTAGGTTAATAACCACTTATTAGTGAGTGCATACCATGATTCACCTTTTGAGTCTGGGTTACCTCACTTAGTATGATGTTCTCTAGCTCCATCCATTTGCCTAAGAATTTCATGAATTCATTGTTTCTAATGGCTGAATAGTACTCCATTGTGTAGATATACCACATTTTTTTGCATCCACTCTTCTGTTGAGGGATACCTGGGTTCTTTCCAGCATCTGGCAATTATAAATAGGGCTGCTATGAACATAGTAGAACATGTATCCTTATTACATGGTGGGGAGTCTTCTGGGTATATGCCCAGGAGTGGTATAGCAGGATCTTCTGGAAGTGAGGTGCCCAGTTTTCTGAGGAACCGCCAGACTGATTTCCAGAGTGGTTGTACCAATTTGCAACCCCACCAGCAGTGGAGAAGTGTTCCTCTTTCTCCACACCCTCTCGAATACCGGCTTTCTCCTGAATTTTTAATCTTAGCCATTCTGACTGGTGTAAGATGAAATCTTAGGGTTGTTTTGATTTGCATTTCCCTAATGACTAATGAAGTTGAGCAATTTTTAAGATGCTTCTCCGCCATCTGAAGTTCTTCAGGTGAGAATTCTTTGTTTAACTCTGTACCCCATTTTTTAATAGGGTTGTTTGGTTTTCTGGAGTCTAACTTCTTGAGTTCTTTATATATATTGGATATTAGCCCTCTATCTGATGTAGGATTGGTGAAGATCTTTTCCCAATTTGTTGGTTGCCGATTTGTCCTCTTGATGGTGTCCTTTGCCTTACAGAAACTTTGTAATTTTATGAGGTCCCATTTGTCAATTCTTGCTCTTAGAGCATACGCTATTGGTGTTCTGTTCAGAAACTTTCTCCCTGTACCGATGTCCTCAAGGGTCTTCCCCAGTTTCTTTTCTATTAGCTTCAGAGTGTCTGGCTTTATGTGGAGGTCCTTGATCCATTTGGATTTGAGCTTAGTACAAGGAGACAAGGAGGGATCAATTCGCATTCTTCTGCATGCTGACCTCCAGTTGAACCAGCACCATTTGTTGAAAAGGCTATCTTTTTTCCATTGGATGTTTTCAGCCTCTTTGTCGAGGATCAAGTGGCCATAGGTGTGTGGGTTCATTTCTGGATCTTCAATCCTGTTCCATTGATCCTCCTGTCTGTCACTGTACCAATACCATGCAGTTTTTAACACTATTGCTCTGTAGTATTGCTTGAGGTCAGGGATACTGATTCCCCCAGATTTTCTTTTGTTGCTGAGAATAGTTTTAGCTATCCTGGGTTTTTTGTTGTTCCAGATGAATTTGATAATTGCTCTTTCCAACTCTGTGAAGAATTGAGTTGGGATTTTGATGGGTATTGCATTGAATCTGTATAGTGCTTTAGGCAAAATGGCCATTTTAACTATATTGATTCTACCGATCCATGAGCATGGGAGGTTTTCCCATTTTTTGAGGTCTTCTTCCATTTCCTTCTTCAGAGTCTTGAAGTTCTTGTCATACAGTTCTTTCACATGTTTGGTTAGAGTCACCCCAAGATACTTTATACTGTTTGAGGCTATTGTGAAGGGGGTCATTTCCCTAATTTCTTTCTCAGCCTGCTTATCCTTTGAGTATAGAAAGGCCACTGATTTTCTTGAGTTGATTTTATAACCTGCCACTTTGCTGAAGTTGTTTATCAGCTGTAGGAGCTCTCTAGTGGAGTTCTTTGGGTCACTTAGGTAGACGATCATGTCGTCTGCAAATAATGATAGTTTGACTTCTTCCTTTCCAATTTGTATCCCTTTGACCTCCTTATGTTGTCGAATTGCCCGAGCTAGTACCTCAAGTACAATATTGAAAAGATAAGGAGAAAGGGGGCAGCCTTGTCTGGTCCCTGATTTCAGTGGGATTGCTTCAAGTTTCTCTCCATTTAGTTTGATGCTGGCTACCGGTTTGCTGTATATTGCTTTTACTATGTTTAGGTATGGGCCTTGAATTCCTGTTCTCTCCAAGATTTTAAGCATGAAGGGATGCTGAATTTTGTCAAATGCTTTTTCAGCATCCAATGAAATGATCATGTGGTTTTGTTCTTTGAGTTTGTTTATGTAGTGGATTGTATTGATGGATTTCCGTATATTGAACCAACCCTGCATTCCCGGGATAAAGCCTACTTGATCATGGTGGATGATCATTTTGATGTGTTCTTGGATTCGGTTGGCAAGAATTTTATTGAGTATTTTTGCATCGATGTTCATAAGGGAAATTGGTCTGAAGTTCTCTTTCTTTGTTGGATCTTTTTGTGGCTTTGGTATTAGCGTAATTGTGGCTTCGTAGCAGGAATTGGGTAGTGTTCCTTCTGTTTCTATTTTGTGGAATAGTTTGAAGAGTATTGGTGTTAACTCTTCTTTGAAGGTCTGGTAGAATTCTGCACTGAAGCCATCTGGTCCTGTGCTTTTTTTGGTTGGAAGACTTTCTATGACTCCTTCTATTTCTTTAGGCATTATGGGACTGTTTAGATGGTCTAGTTGGTCCTGATTTAATTTTGGTATTTGGTATCTGTCAAGGAAATTGTCCATTTCCTCCAGATTCTCCAGTTGTGTTTAGTACAGGCTCTTGTAGTAGGATCTAATGATTTTTTGAATTTCCTTAGTTTCTGTTGTTATATCTCTCTTTTCATTTCTAAGTTTGTTAATCTGGATACTTTGTGTGGTTTTGGTATCAGCATAATTGTGGCTTCATAGAACGAGTTGGGTAGAGTTCCTTCTGTTTCTATTTTGTGGAATAGTTTGAAGAGTATTGGTGTTAGGTCTTCTATGAAGGTCTGATAGAACTCTGCACTGAAGCCATCTGGTCCCGTGCTTTTTTTGGTTGGGAGACTTTCTATGACCCTTTTTATTTCTTCAGGTGTTATGGGACTGTTTAGTTGATCTATTTGTTCCTGATTTAGTTTTGGTGTCGGATATCTGTCTAGGAAACTGTCCATTTCCTCCAGATTCTCCAGTTGTGTTGAGTATAGGCTTTCGTAGTAGGATCTAATGATTTTTTGAATTTCCTTAGTTTCTGTTGTTATATCTCTCTTTTCATTTCTAAGTTTGTTCATCTGGATACTGTCTCTGTGCCCTTTGGTTAGTCTGGCTAAGGGTTTATCTATCTTGTTGATTTTCTCGAAGAACCAGCTCCTGGTTTTGTTGATTCTTTGTATGGTTCTCTTTGTTTCTACTTGATTGATTTCGGCCCTGAGTTTGATGATTTCCTGCCTTCTACTCCTCCTGGGCGAAATAGCTTCTTTTTGTTCCAGGGCTTTCAGGTGTGTCATTAAGCTGCTAGTGTATGTTCTCTCCATTTTCTTTTTGGAGGCACTCAGGGCTATGTGTTTTCCTCTTAGCACTGCTTTCATTGTGTCCCATAGATTTGGGTATGTTGTGTCTTCATTTTCATTGTGTTCTAAAAAGTCTTTAATTTCTTTCTTTATTTCTTCCTTGACCAAGGTATCATTGAGTAGAATATTGTTCAGTTTCCACGTGTATGTGGGTTTTCTGTTGTTTTGTTGCTATTGAAGACCACTTTTACTCCATAGTGATCTGATAGGAGGCATGGGATTAGTTCGATCTTCTTATATTTGTTGAGGTCTGTCTTGTGACCAATTATATGGTCGATTTTGGAGAAGGTACCATGAGGTGCTGAGAAAAAGGTATATTCTTTTGCTTTAGGATAGAATGTTCTATATATATCTGTTAAATCTAATTGGGCCAAAGCTTCAATTAGTTTCATTGTGTCCCTGTGTAGTTTCTGTTTTCCCGATCGGTCCATTGATGAAAGTGCAGTGTTGAAGTCACCCACAATTATTGTGTTAGGTGCCATGTGTGCTTTGAGTTTTAATAGTTTCTTTTACGAAAGAGGGTGCCCTTTCATTTGGAGTGTAGATGTTCAGGATTGAGAGTTCTTCTTGTTGTATTTTTGCTTTGACAAGCAAGAAGTGTCCCTCAGAGTCTCTTTTGATGACTTTGGGTTGAAAGTCAATTTTATCTGATATTAGAATGGCTACTCCAGCTTGTTTCCTGAGACCATTTGCTTGTAAAATTGTCTTCCAGCATTTTACTCTAAGGTAGTGTTTGTCTTTGACCCTGATGTGTGTTTCCTGTAAGCAGCAAAATGTAGGGTCCTGTTTACGTATCCAGTCAGTTAGTCTGTGTCTTTTTATTGGGGCATTAAGTCCATTGATGTTAAGAGATATTAAGGAATAGTGATTGTTACTTCCTGTCATTTTTGACGTTATTTTTTAAATTTGATTGCTTAACTTCTTTTGGGTCTGATGAAAGGTTACTATCTTGCTTTTTTCAGGGTGAAGTTTCCCTCCTTGTATTGGTGTTTTCCTCCTATTATCCTTTGTAGGGCTGTGTTTGTGGTTAGATATTGGGTAAACTTGGTTTTGTCATGAAATATCTTAGTTTCTCCATCTACGGTGAATGAGAGTTTTGCTGGATATATTAGTTTTGGCTGGCATTTGTGTTCTCTTAGAGTCTGCATGAGATCTGCCCAGGACCTTCTAGCCTTCATAGTCTCAGGTGAAAAGTCTGCTGTGATTCTGATAGGTTTTCCTTTATATGTTACTTGGCCTTTTTCTCTTACTGCCTTTAGTATTCTTTCTTTGTTTAGAACATTTGGTGTTTTGATTATTATGTGACGGGAAGTATTTCTGTTCTGGTCCTGTCTGTTTGGAGTTCTGTAGGCTTCTTGTATATTCATGGGCATCTCTCTCTTTAGGTTAGGGAAGTTTTCTTCCATAATTTTATTGAAGATATTTGCTGGCCCTTTAAGTTGTAAATCTTCACTCTCATCTATGCCTATGATCCTTAGGTTTGGTCTTCTCATTGTGTCCTGGATTTCCTGGATATTTTGGGTTACAAGCTTTTTGCATTTTGCATTTTCTTTAACTGTTGAGTCCATGGTTTCTATGGTATCTTCAGCATCTGAGATTCTTTCTTCTATTTCTTGTATTCTGTTGTTGATATTTGCATCTATGTCCCCTGATTTCTTCCCAAGGCTTTCTATCTCCAAAGTTGTCTCCCTTTGAGTTTTCTTAGTTGTTTCTACTTCTGATTTTAGATCCTGGATGGTTTTGCTTAGTTCCTTTACTTGCTTGTTTGTGCTTTCCTGTAATTCTTTAAGAGATTTTGTGTTTCCTCTTTCATGACCTCAGCCTGTTGACCAAAGTTCTCCTGTATTTCTTTAAGTGTTTTTTGTGTTTCCTCATTATTGGCTTTTGTATTCTCCTGGATTTCTTCCAATGATTTTTGTGTTTCCCTTGCAAGGGCTTCTAACTTTTGATCCATTTTCTCCTGAATTTCTTATGTATGTCCTTCATGTGTTCCATCTTGTTTTACTGGTGTGGTGGGGTATCCAGGACATGCTGGTAAAGGAGAATTGGGTTCAGATGTTGCCATATTGCCTTGATATCTGTTAGTGAGGTCCCTGTGTTTGCCTTTTGCCATCTAGTTCTCACTGGTGTTAGTTGGTCTTGTCAATGCTGGACTCACCAGTGCAAACTGCCCCTTCCCAGGTGGCCTCTGGTGCACAGCTTACCTCCTGCACTGCCTGGAGACAGGGTGCTGTTGCCCAGGCTGTTCAGATCCCGAAGCAGACACCTGAAGGCTCCAGCTGGGGCCTGCTGGATTCACCATAGCACTCTGACTCCTCCCAGCCGGCCTCCAGGAAGCCCCTCTTGCCTCTTGCAGGACCTGGAGATGTGGTGATGCTGCCCAGGCTTATCTGGATCCGGAAGCGGAGAGATCTGAGGGCTCCCACCAGAGGCCTCAGGACTGGAACCTAAGTTCTGTGCCACTGGAGCAATCTGTGTGCTCCCAGTCTGCCTCCAGGTGCACAGCAGGTCTCCTGCACTTCCTGGAGACTGAGTGCTGTGGCCCAGGCTGTTCAGATCCCAAAGCAGACACCTGGAGGCTCCTGCTGGTGCCTGCTGGATTCACCAGAGCACACTGAGTTCTCCCCACTGGCAGCCTGGAAGCCCCTCTTTGAGGTCCTCTTTTCTTACCAGGAAGATATCATAAGAAATGTTCAACATCATTAATCATTAGGGAAATGCAAATCAAAACAACCCTAAGATTTCACCTCACACCAGTCAGAATGGCTAAATCAGGAGACAGCCGGTATTGGTGAGGATGTGGAGAAAGAGGAACACTCCTCCACTGCTGGTGGGATTGCAAGATGGTGCAACCACTTTGGAAATCAGTCTGGCGGTTCCTCAGAAATCTGGGCACGACACTTCCGGAGAACCCTGCTATACCACTTCTGGGCATATACCCAAAGGATTCCCCGGCATGCAATAAGGACACATGTTCCACTATGTTCATAGCAGCCCTATTTATAATAGCCAGAAGTTGGAAAGAACCCAGATGTCCCTCAACAGAGGAATGGATACAAAAAATGTGGTATATTTACACAATTCAGCCATTAGAGACAACAAATTCATGAAATTCTTAGACAAATGGATGGGGCTGGAGAACATCATACTAAGTGAGGTAACCCAGTCTCAAAAGATCAATCATGGTATGCACTCACTGATAAGTGGATATTAGCCTAGAAACTTTGAATACCCAAGACATAATCCACATATTAAATGATGTCCAAGAAGAACAGAGGAGTGGTCCCTGGTTCTGGAAAGACTCAGTGTAGCAGTATAGGGGAATACCAGAACAGGGAAGTAGGAAGGGGTAGATGGGGAACAGGGAGAGGGAAGAGGGCTTATGGGACTTTCGGGGAGTGGGGAGCCAGAAAAGGGGAAATCATTTGAAATGTAAATAAAGAATATATCGAATAAAAAAAGAAAGTTAATATTTTGCTTCCTCTCTGTCCAATATCAGTGGAACTTGTACAGCAGTTCCTTTACAGTTCTCAATTATATAACTTCAGGCTTTCTCTCCTGTAGTTGGCCCCTCTGTGCATGCTGTGTGACCTCTGCCTAGATAGTTTTGCTCCAAGGGAGGTGTGTGCAAACAAGCTCATGCTGCCATGGTCTGTCTCCTTCATTCTCTCAAGATGAAAGAAACAAACATATACATGTTACAAACCTACCAAGTGAGGTAGGAACTAAGAATCAGTGATTATTAATATGTATTTCCTTCAGAAAGCTTTCTATTCACTTTCAGTAGTTTAATGGCATATATCTTTTGGGTATTTTAAGTTCATATACTGTACTTCCACCTTGATGAAAAAGAATTAGATAATCTCTAAAATTGAATTCATGCGATAGCAATGATAAATCCATGCAACAAAATCAGAAGCTTATGGGCACAGGATGTAGGTCAGTATTAAGACATTCAACTAACATGCATGAGATTTGGGAAAACTGAAAAGTACACACACACACACAGAAAAAGAGCGAGCGAGAGAGAGAGAGAGAGAGAGACAGACAGACAGACACACACACAAACACACACACACATACACACACACACACACACACGCACATGCACACGCACACGCACACACACACACACACACACACGCACAAACACTGTTCCCTAACTTCTAACTCTTTCTCCCTTTAGCCATTCAAACTTTGAAAATTACTTCTTTTAGTTTTTGAGACTATAGTATATTTACATCTTTCTCCCTTCACTTTCCTCATTTCTAACACTTCTGTATTTTCCTTCTTGCTTTCTTTCAAATTCATTATCCTTTTTCATTAGTTGTTACATAATATACATAGTTGCATATACATCTATATCTAAGTACCCAGGGCTAGTGAAGATGGGTAGAATATATATAGCTGCCAGTTTTTTAAGACACATATTCTTTAACTTACATTATGAAGAGCAGTCCTTATACCTACAGACAAATGTACTTCTCATCTCTCATCAAGGAAACTTATCTCTGTTGCCTTTCACAACTGTATTACTCAAGGACATACATCTAATGTATGCAAGGTACATATCAACTCTTAGTTGGTATCTTTTCTTTTCCTAATATAGCAACAATTTTCTAATTTGCATCTCAGTATTCCCTCCACCTACTTTCACTGTCTTTTCAATGCAGATATGTTATAATTTTAATTAAATACATCAATCATTTACATAATTGTTCTATAAATTATTACTCATAAATCAGCCCTGCAGCACAATTCTAATGCACATGTTTTAGTATTCCTCTCTTATGGCTGGCTGATGAGCTCAAAGTTCCAATTTTTCATGTATTCTAAGCATTCTCTAAAGTGATTATTGTTTCCTCAACCTCTGTCTTAAATGCCTCCATAGTCTTAAAGAATCATGAAATCATGAAAGGGAAATTGACCCCCAGAGCATCACATCCTTGTCTATTTTCAAATCACACATGGGTCCTTGAGCTAAACACTTAACTTTGGGAATTTTAAAAGGTATGTCACATTTGTTCTGTCTTGGATTATCATGGATGGTATTTTATTCTCTAGAAGCCTGCAAAGTCTCATCTCTGTCTAAAATCTCATTCATTGGCTCAATCCCTCTGTGCTAAAAAATGATTATAGCACTTCGCTTATTAATTCTTCTTCAGTGCTGTGAAATTGTTATACTATTTTATTTGTTGATTTCTATGCCCTGTGTGTCATTTATAGAACTAATTTGATTTATGTGCTTCACTTTACTGAGATTTCTAGGGATAAGAGTTTTGTTTATTTGTTTCTCTCACCTGTTCACCATCACTTCATTGCTTCACTTTGTTTTTTTTCTGTGAGGGTTGTCAAATCTACTACCCCAATTTTCAGTTCAAGTTTCTCTTATTGAAATTTCTAAGTTTTTTTATCTGAATAATTTGTCTATTATAATGATCATATATAATAATATATCTTCACATATATATGTATCACTATGCAGATCTTTTGATATGTTCTATAAATATAAAATTTCTTTCTGGATCACAAAATAAAGCCAGCCTATAAGTTGTATTCTTTTGCTACTCCTCTCTTCTCCTTTCATCTTCTCTATACTGAATATATTTTTGATATTTGCTAACTCCAAAGTCTCCTAATAATTTTATAAATCAATATTTTGATGTTTGGAGCATGTCATTCAGTCATTGAAATCATGGTTGGCAAGATGGCTCTTGTTACCACAGTTTATGAACTGAGTTCTTTACCTAAGACCCACATGGTGGTAGAAGGAAACCAAGTCCTGCAAGTTGTCCTCTGACTTCCCCATGCCCATGAGCACACACAAGTTGGATGGATAAATGCAAGAGAGAGAAAAGGATGAAGTTAGCTGCAAAATAATTTGCAGAGTCTTCATGTAAAAGAATTGCAGAAGTGTGGAGTGGAGGAAGAAAGTCTAATAAGTTTTGGGTTTATAAGAAATGTTTACTTCAATCCTCATGTCCTGTGCTCTCCTGGAGAGACATGGTAGCGACAAGTTGCTGAGCACTGTGAAGGCTCTGTATCATTTCTGGACCTGCTCTCCTGGGATCCCAGCTGCAGCATGAAGCTCGCCTTCAGTTCAGTCACTGATGCAGCTTCCTTTGTCTCCATGCTTTGCCATATTGACTGCTTTTAAAACATCATTGCTCTTCCTTGCATTCCTGCCTTGGAATGAGGATGATTTTACATCTGTTCAGAATTGCCTCAGCAGAACTTGTAAATGCAAACGGGAATGGAGGAAAGTAGCACAGTCTTGCTATTTTTTAATTGAAATTATATCTCCAAAGGGGTTTTTCTTTCCACATCCCAAAACATTAAAACACTTTCTTTAAGGGATGATGAAAGAGTGAATTTGAGGCCCCATGCCTCTTCTGAGCTTCTGAATACCTCTGTCACTGCTAAATCTCTCCTTTTGAAACATGGGTAGCAACTAAAATATGAATTTGAATTAGATTAGTTTTTTCATCAATAATCTTTCACTTAATATTTGATGTTTATTTCAACTGGTATTGAATTAATCACTAGTGTATTAAGAATTACATAAAACCAATTCTTAATACTTCCAGAATTTGCTACTTGGGCGGGGCGGCGGCAGCAGTGGCTGCTCCAGCTGAAGGGCCATCAGCAGTGGAACCAAGGCGTCACAGGGACCAGTTAGGCCCTGTGCCCACGACCACTGACCTTCGCTGACCAGCCGGGCGGCAAGCAGCGGCAGTTGTGCGGCGCCTTTCCTGCACGGAGGCCACTTCAGAACTCGGCCTCCCACCAGTCAGGAGAGGTGCATCCATCTTGGTTCCGTACTCCAGGGATCGAACAGACTGAGGTACACAAACATAATCCGAGGCCAACACCGAGGTGGTCTGAGCCCGACGGGCGTTGGCCTGCACCCAGGCCCTGGGCTGGTGGGGGGGGGGGCATCGGGGTGCGAACCCAGCCAGGAGGTTTTTTGCCCAGGCCTGCGTGCGCGCCGCCGCCATTTTGCCAGCAGGACGACAGAGAGCTCTGGCGGGCAGACCTGTAACAGGCATAGCCTGAGGCTAACAAAGCGGGGATCTAGGCCCCAAAAGGCACAGGACTGACCCCAAGAACTGGGCGGCTTGGTGGGCCATCTGTGAGTCAACCCGCCCAGGTGATTGTTAGCACAGCAGACTCTCCCGGCGCTTTCAGGGAGCGCAGGCGCGCACGCCCGCCATCCTAGTCACCTGGCGGACCCAATTAACAGTCATAGCCCTAGGGGAACTTTGCTGGACCTTGGCCTCCCAGGCTTTTGCCTGGACTCAGGGACTGGGCGACCAGGCTAACCTTGTGTGTGACAGCCCGGTTGGCGGATCGGCTGCCCAGCAGAGTGAGCGGAACACAGGGGAGGTCACAACAGCATACACTGTCGGCACCCCCTGGGGGTGCACACGGGCTCCATCTGGTCCACAGACACAATCTGGGGCAAGGCCTCAGGCGGAAGCCCTCAGCTCTACTCTCTCGGCTTCCGGATCCAGATCAGCCTGAGCGGCAGCACCACATCTCCAAGTCCTGCAAGTGGCTAGCTGGGCTTCCGGGCGGCCAGCTGGGAGAAGTCAGTGTGCTCCAGTGAATCCAGTGGGCCACAGCGGGCCCCAGCGGGAGCCTTCGGGTGCCTGCTTTGGGATCTGAACAGCCTGGGCAGCAGCACCCTGTCTACAAGCAGTGCAGGAGGCAAGCTGTGCACCAGAGGCCAACTGGGAAGGGGCAGCTTGCAGTCCAGCACTGACAAGACTAACACCAGCGAGAACTAGATGGCTAAAGGCAAACGCGGGAACGTCACTAACAGAAATCAAGGCAATATGGCAACATCTGAACCCAATTCTCCTCTACCAACATGTCCTGGATACCCCATCACACCAGTAAAACAAGATTTGGATTTAAAATCACTGGTCATGATGCTGGTACAGGAACACAAGAAGGACATACTTAAAGAAATTCAGGAGAAAATGGATCAAAAGTTAGAAGCCCTTGCAAGGGAAACACAAAAATCATTGAAAGAAATCCAGGAGAATACAAAAGCCAACAAGGAGGAAATGCAAAAAACACTTAAAGAAATAGAGGAGAACTTTGGTCAACAGGCTGAGGTCATGAAAGACGAAACACAAAAATCTCTTAAAGAAATACAGGAGAAGTAATTGAGGCAGAGGGCGGCGGCGGCGGCGGCAGCAGCGGCAGCAGTGGCTGCTCCAGCTGAAGGGCCATCAGCAGTGGAACCAAGGCGTCACAGGGACCAGTTAGGCCCTGCGCCCACGACCACTGACCTTCGCTGACCAGCCGGACAGCAAGCAGCTGCAGTTGTGCGGCGCCTTTCCTGCACGGAGGCCACTTCAGAACTCGGCCTCCCACCAGTCAGGAGAGGAGGATCCATCTTGGTTCCGTACTCCAGGAATCGGACAGACTGAGGTACACAAACATAATCCGAGGCCAACACCGCGGTGGTCTGAGCCCGACGGGCGTTGGCCTGCACCCAGGCCCTGGGCGGGTCGGGGGGCCATCGGGGTGCCAACCCAACCAGGAGGTTTTTTGCCCAGGCCTGCGAGCGCGCCGCCGCCATTTTGCCTGCAGGACGACAGAGAGCTCAGGCGGGCAGACCTGTAACAGGCATAGCCTAAGGCTAACAAAGCGGGGGTCCAGGCCCCAAAAGGCACAGGACTGACCCCAAGAACTGGGCGGCTTGGTGGGCCATCTGTGAGTCAACCCGCCCAGGTGATTGTTAGCAAAGCAGACTCTCCCGGCGCTTTCAGGGAGCGCGGGCGCACACGCCCGCCATCCTAGTCACCTGGCAAACCCAATTAACAGTCAAAGCCGTAGGGGAACTTTGCTCGGACCTTGGCCTCCCAGGCTTTTGCCTGGACTCAGGGACTGGGCGGCCAGGCTAACCTTGTGTGCGATAGCCCGGTTGGCAGATCGGCTGCCCAGCGGAGTGAGCGGAGTGAGCGGAACTCAGGGGAGGTCACAGTAGCATACACCATCGGCACTCCCTGGGAGTGCACACGGGCTCCATCTGCTCCACAGACACAATCTGGGGCAAGGCCTCAGGCAGAAGGCCTTAGCTCTACTCTCTCTGCTTCCGGATCCAGATCAGTCTGGGCGGCAGCATTACATCTCCAAGTCCTGCAAGTGGCTAGCTGGGCTTCCGGGCGGCCAGCTGGGAGAAGTCAGTGTGCTCCAGTGAATCCAGCGGGCCCCAGCGGGAGCCTTCGGGTGCCTGCTTTGGGATCTGAACAGCCTGGGCAGCAGCACACTGTCTACAAGCAGTGCAGGAGGTAAGCTGTGCACCAGAGGCCAACTGGGAAGGGGCAGCTTGCACTGGTGAGTCCAGCACTGACAAGATAAACTAACACCAGTGAGATCTAGATGGCAAAAGGCAAACGCAGGAACGTCACTAACAGAAATCAAGGCAATATGGCAACATCTGAACCCAATTCTCCTCTACCAACATGTCCTGGATACCCCATCACACCAGTAAAACAAGATTTGGATTTAAAATCACTGGTCATGATGCTGGTACAGGAACACATGAAGGTCATACGTAAAGAAATTCAGGAGACAATGGATCAAAAGGTAGAAGCCCTTGCAAGGGAAACACAAAAATCATTGAAAGAAATCCAGGAGAATACAAAAGCCAACAAGGAGGAAATGCAAAAAACACTTAAAGAAATACAGGAGAACTTTGCTCAACAGGCTGAGGTCATGAAAGACGAAACACAAAAATCTCTTAAAGAAATACAGGAGAACTTTGGTCAACAGGCTGAGCTCATGAATGAGAAAACACAAAAATCTCTTAAAGAATTACAGGAAAACACAAACATGCAAGTGAAGGAGCTAAGCAAAACCATCCAGGATCTAAAATCAGAAGTAGAAACAACTAAGAAAACTCAAAGGGAGACAACTTTGGAGATAGAAAGCCTTGGGAAGAAATCAGGGGACAGAGATACAAATATCAACAACAGAATACAAGAGATAGAAGAAAGAATCTCAGATGCTGAAGATTCCATAGAAACCATGGACTCAACAGTTAAAGAAAATGCAAAATGCAAAAAGCTTGTAACCCAAAATATCCAGGAAATCCAGGACACAATGAGAAGACCAAACCTAAGGATTATAGGCATAGAGGAGAGTGAAGATTTACAACTTAAAGGGCCAGCAAATATCTTCAATAAAATTATGGAAGAAAACTTCCCTAACCTAAAGAGAGAGATGCCCATGAATATACAAGAAGCCTACAGAACTCCAAACAGACTGGACCAGAACAGAAATACTTCCCGTCACATAATAATCAAAACACCAAATGTTCTAAACAAAGAAAGAATACTAAAGGCAGTAAGAGAAAAAGGCCAAGTAACATATAAAGGAAGACCTATCAGAATCACAGCAGACTTTTCACCGGAGACTATGAAGGCTAGAAGGTCCTGGGCAGATCTCATGCAGACTCTAAGAGAACACAAATGCCAACCAAAACTACTATATCCAGCAAAACTCTCAATCACCATAGATGGAGAAACTAAGATATTTCATGACAAAACCAAGTTTACCCAATATCTATCCACAAACCCGGCCCTAAAAAGGATAATAGGAGGACAACACCAATACAAGGAGGGAAACTTCACCCTGGAAAAAGCAAGATAGTAACCTTTCATCAAACCCAAAAGAAGTTAAGCATTCAAATTTAAAAAATAACGTCAAAAATGATAGGAAGTAACAATCACTATTCCTTAATATCTCTTAACATCAATGGACTTAATGCCCCAATAAAAAGACACAGACTAACTGAATGGATACGTAAACAGGACCCTACATTTTGCTGCTTACAGGAAACACACCTCAGGGTCAAAGACAAACACTACCTTAGAGTAAAAGGCTGGAAGACAATTTTACAAGCAAATGGTCTCAGGAAACAAGCTGGAGTAGCCATTTTAATATCAGATAAAATTGACTTTCAACCCAAAGTCATCAAAAGAGACCCTGAGGGACACTTCTTGCTGGTCAAAGGAAAAATACAAAAAGAAGAACTGACAATCCTGAACATCTATGCCCCAAATGTAAGGGCACCCTCTTTTGTAAAAGAAACTTTATTAAAACTAAAAGCACACATTGCACCTAACACAATAATTGTGGGTGACTTCAACACTGCACTTTCCTCAATGGACCGATCAGGAAAACAGAAACTAAACAGGGACACAATGAAACTAATTGAAGCTTTGGACCAATTAGATTTAACAGATATATATAGAACATTCTATCCTAAAACAAAAGAATATACCTTTTTCTCAGCACCTCATGGTACCTTCTCCAAAATCGACCATATAATTGGTCACAAGACAGACCTCAACAAATATAAGAAGATCGAACTAATCCCATGCCTCCTATCTGATCACTATGGAGTAAAAGTGGTCTTCAATAGCAACAGAAACAACAGAAAGCCCACATACACGTGGAAACTGAACAATACTCTACTCAATGATACCTTGGTCAAGGAAGAAATAAAGAAAGAAATTAAAGACTTTTTAGAACACAATGAAAATGAAAACACAACATACCCAAATCTATGGGACACAATGAAAGCAGTGCTAAGAGGAAAACTCATAGCCCTGAGTGCCTCCAAAAAGAAAATGGAGAGAGCATACATTACCAGCTTAATGACACACCTGAAAGCCCTGGAACAAAAAGAAGCTATTTCGCCCAGGAGGAGTAGAAGGCAGGAAATCATCAAACTCAGGGCCGAAATCAATCAAGTAGAAACAAAGAGAACCATACAAAAAATCAACAATACCAGGAGCTGGTTCTTTGAGAAAATCAACAAGATAGATAAACCCTTAGCCAGAATGACCAAAGGGCACAGAGAAAGTATCCAAATTAACAAACTTAGAAATGAAAAGGGAGATATAACAACGGAAACTGAGGAAATCCAAAAAATCATCAGATCCTACTACAAGAGCCTATACTCAACACAACTGGAGAATCTGGAGGAAATGGACAATTTCCTTGACAGATACCAAATACCAAAATTAAATCAGGACCAACTAGACCATCTAAACAGTCCCATAATGCCTAAAGAAATAGAAGGAGTCATAGAAAGTCTTCCAACCAAAAAAAGCACAGGACCAGATGGCTTCAGTGCAGAATTCTACCAGACCTTCAAAGAAGAGTTAACACCAATACTCTTCAAACTATTCCACAAAATAGAAACAGAAGGAACACTACCCAATTCCTTCTACGAAGCCACAATTACGCTGATACCAAAGCCACACAAAGATCCAACAAAGAAAGAGAACTTCAGACCAATTTCCCTTATGAACATCGATGCAAAAATACTCAATAAAATTCTTGCCAACCGAATCCAAGAACACATCAAAACGATCATCCACCATGATCAAGTAGGCTTTATCCCAGGAATGCAGGGTTGGTTCAATATACGGAAATCCATCAATACAATCCACTACATAAACAAACTCAAAGAACAAAACCACATGGTCATTTCATTGGATGCTGAAAAAGCATTTGACAAAATTCAGCATCCCTTCATGCTTAAAGTCTTGGAGAGAACAGGAATTCAAGGCCCATACCTAAACATAGTAAAAGCAATATACAGCAAACCGGTAGCCAGCATCAAACTAAATGGAGAGAAACTTGAAGCAATCCCACTGAAATCAGGGACCAGACAAGGCTGCCCCCTTTCTCCTTATCTTTTCAATATTGTACTTGAGGTACTAGCTCGGGCAATTCGACAACATAAGGAGGTCAAAGGGATACAAATTGGAAAGGAAGAAGTCAAACTATCATTATTTGCAGACGACATGATCGTCTACCTAAGTGACCCAAAGAACTCCACTAGAGAACTCCTACAGCTGATAAACAACTTCAGCAAAGTGGCAGGTTATAAAGTCAACTCAAGCAAATCAGTGGCCTTCCTATACTCAAAGGATAAGCAGGCTGAGAAAGAAATTAGGGAAATGACCCCCTTCACAATAGCCACAAACAGTATAAAGTATCTTGGGGTGACTCTTACCAAACATGTGAAAGATCTGTATGACAAGAACTTCAAGACTCTGAAGAAGGAAATGGAAGAAGACCTCAAAAAATGGGAAAACCTCCCATGCTCATGGATCGGCAGAATCAATATAGTTAAAATGGCCATTTTGCCTAAAGCACTATACAGATTCAATGCAATACCCATCAAAATCCCAACTCAATTCTTCACAGAGCTAGAAAGAGCAATTATCAAATTCATCTGGAACAACAAAAAACCCAGGATGGCTAAAACTATTCTCAGCAACAAAAGGAAATCTGGGGGAATCAGTATCCCTGACCTCAAGCAATACTACAGAGCAATAGTGTTAAAAACTGCATGGTATTGGTACAGTGACAGACAGGAGGATCAATGGAACAGGATTGAAGATCCAGAAATGAACCCACACACCTATGGCCACTTGATCCTCGACAAAGAGGCTGAAAACATCCAATGGAAAAAAGATACCCTTTTCAACAAATGGTGCTGGTTCAACTGGAGGTCAGCATGCAGAAGAATGCGAATTGATCCATCCTTGTCTCCTTGTACTAAGCTCAAATCCAAATGGATCAAGGACCTCCACATAAAGCCAGACACTCTGAAGCTAATAGAAAAAAAACTGGGGAAGACCCTTGAGGACATCGGTACAGGGAGAAAGTTTCTGAACAGAACACCAATAGCGTATGCTCTAAGAGCAAGAATTGACAAATGGGACCTCATAAAATTACAAAGTTTCTGTAAGGCAAAGGACACCATCAAGAGGACAAATCGGCAACCAACAAATTGGGAAAAGATCTTCACCAATCCTACATCAGATAGAGGGCTAATATCCAATATATATAAAGAACTCAAGAAGTTAGACTCCAGAAAACCAAACAACCCTATTAAAAAATGGGGTACAGAGTTAAACAAAGAATTCTCACCTGAAGAACTTCGGATGGCGGAGAAGCATCTTAAAAAATGCTCAACTTCATTAGTCATTAGGGAAATGCAAATCAAAACAACCCTAAGATTTCATCTTACACCAGTCAGAATGGCTAAGATTAAAAATTCAGGAGACAGCAGGTGTTGGAGAGGGTGTGGAGAAAGAGGAACACTCCTCCACTGCTGGTGGGGTTGCAAATTGGTACAACCACTCTGGAAATCAGTCTGGCGGTTCCTCCGAAAACTGGGCACCTTACTTCCAGAAGATCCTGCTATACCACTCCTGGGCATATACCCAGAAGACTCCCCACAATGTAATAAGGATACATGTTCTACTATGTTCATAGCAGCCCTATTTGTAATTGCCAGATGCTGGAAAGAACCCAGGTATCCCTCAACAGAAGAGTGGATGCAAAAAATGTGGTATATCTACACAATGGAGTACTATTCAGCCATTAGAAACAATGAATTCATGAAATTCTTAGGCAAATGGATGGAGCTAGAGAATATCATACTAAGTGAGGTAACCCAGACTCAAAAGGTGAATCATGGTATGCACTCACTAATAAGTGGATATTAACCTAGAAAACTGGAATACCCAAAACATAATCCACACATCAAATGAGGTACAAGAAGAAAGGAGGAGTGGCCCCTGGTTCTGGAAAGACTCAGTGAAACAGTATTCAGCAAAACCAGAACGGGGAAGTGGGAAGGGGTGGGTGGGAGGACAGGGGAAGAGAAGGGGGCTTGCGGGACTTTCGGGGAGTGGGGGGGCTAGAAAAGGGGAAATCATTTGAAATGTAAATAAATTATATCGAATAAAAAAAAAAAAAAAAAAAAAAAAAAAAAAGAAATACAGGAGAACTTTGGTCAACAGGCTGAGGTCATGAAAGACGAAACACAAAAATCTCTTAAAGAATTACAGGAAAACACAAACATGCAAGTGAAGGAGCTAAGCAAAACCATCCAGGATCTAAAATCAGAAGTAGAAACAACTAAGAAAACTCAAAGGGAGACAACTTTGGAGATAGAAAGCCTTGGGAAGAAATCAGGGGACAGAGATGCAAATATCAACAACAGAATACAAGAGATAGAAGAAAGAATCTCAGATGCTGAAGATTCCATAGAAACCATGGACTCAACAGTTAAAGAAAATGCAAAATGCAAAAAGCTTGTAACCCAAAATATCCAGGAAATCCAGGACACTATGAGAAGACCAAACCTAAGGATTATAGGCATAGATGAGAGTGAAGATTTACAACTTAAAAGGCCAGCAAATATCTTCAATAAAATTATGGAAGAAAACTTCCCTAACCTAAAGAGAGAGATGCCCATAAATATACAAGAAGCCTACAGAACTCCAAACAGACTGGACCAGAACAGAAATACTTCCCATCACATAATAATCAAAACACCAAATGTTCTAAACAAAGAAAGAATACTAAAGGCAGTAAGAGCAAAAGGCCAAGTAACATAAAGGAAGACCTATCAGAATCACAGCAGACTTTTTACCTGAGACTAGGAAGGCTAGAAGGTCCTGGGCAGATCTCATGCAGACTCTAAGAGAACACAAATGCCAACGAAAACTACTATATCCAGCAAAACTCTCAATCATCATAGATGGAGAAACTAAGATATTTCATGACAAAACCAAGTTTACCCAATATCTATCCACAAACCCGGCCCTAAAAAGGATAATAGGAGGACAACACCAATACAAGGAGGGAAACTTCACCCTGGAAAAAGTAAGATAGTAACCTTTCATCAAACCCAAAATAAGTTAAGCATTCAAATTTAAAAAATAACGTCAAAAATGATAGGAAGTAACAATCACTATTCCTTAATATCTCTTAACATCAATGGACTTAATGCCCCAATAAAAAGACACAGACTAACTGAATGGATACGTAAACAGGACCCTACATTTTGCTGCTTACAGGAAATACACCTCAGGGTCAAAGACAAACACTACCTTAGAGTAAAAGGCTGGAAGACAATTTTACAAGCAAATGGTCTCAGGAAACAAGCTGGAGTAGCCATTTTAATATCAGATAAAATTGACTTTCAACCCAAAGTCATCAAAAGAGACCCTGAGGGACACTTCTTGCTGGTCAAAGGAAAAATACAAAAAGAAGAACTGTCAATCCTGAACATCTATGCCCCAAATGCAAGGGCACCCTCTTTCGTAAAAGAAACTTTATTAAAACTAAAAGCACACATTGCACCTAACACAATAATTGTGGGTGACTTCAACACTGCACTTTCCTCAATGGACCGATCAGGAAAACAGAAACTAAACAGGGACACAATGAAACTAATTGAAGCTTTGGACCAATTAGATTTAACAGATATATATAGAACATTCTATCCTAAAACAAAAGAATATACCTTTTTCTCAGCACCTCATGGTACCTTCTCCAAAATCGACCATATAATTGGTCACAAGACAGACCTCAACAAATATAAGAAGATCGAACTAATCCCATGCCTCCTATCTGATCACTATGGAGTAAAAGTGGTCTTCAATAGCAACAGAAACAACAGAAAGCCCACATACACGTGGAAACTGAACAATACTCTACTCAATGATACCTTGGTCAAGGAAGAAATAAAGAAAGAAATTAAAGACTTTTTAGAACACAATGAAAATGAAAACACAACATACCCAAATCTATGGGACACAATGAAAGCAGTGCTAAGAGGAAAACTCACAGCCCTGAGTGCCTCCAAAAAGAAAATGGAGAGAGCATACATTACCAGCTTAATGACACACCTGAAAGCCCTAGAACAAAAAGAAGCTATTTCGCCCAGGAGGAGTAGAAGGCAGGAAATCATCAAACTCAGGGCCGAAATCAATCAAGTAGAAACAAAGAGAACCATACAAAAAATCAACAATACCAGGAGCTGGTTCTTTGAGAAAATCAACAAGATAGATAAACCCTTAGCCAGACTGACCAAAGGGCACAGAGAAAGTATCCAAATTAACAAACTTAGAAATGAAAAGGGAGATATAACAACAGAAACTGAGGAAATCCAAAAAATCATCAGATCCTACTACAAGAGCCTGTACTCAACACAACTGGAGAATCTGGAGGAAATGGACAATTTCCTTGACAGATACCAAATACCAAAATTAAATCAGGACCAACTAGATCATCTAAACAGTCCCATAATGCCTAAAGAAATAGAAGGAGTCATAGAAAGTCTTCCAACCAAAAAAAGCACAGGACCAGATGGCTTCAGTGCAGAATTCTACCAGACCTTCAAAGAAGAGTTAACACCAATACTCTTCAAACTATTCCACAAAATAGAAACAGAAGGAACACTACCCAATTCCTTCTACAAAGCCACAATTACACTGATACCAAAGCCACACAAAGATCCAACAAAGAAAGAGAACTTCAGACCAATTTCCCTTATGAACATCGATGCAAAAATACTCAATAAAATTCTTGCCAACCGAATCCAAGAACACATCAAAACGATCATCCACCATGATCAAGTAGGCTTTATCCCGGGAATGCAGGGTTGGTTCAATATACGGAAATCCATCAATACAATCCACTACATAAACAAACTCAAAGAACAAAACCACATGGTCATTTCATTGGATGCTGAAAAAGCATTTGACAAAATTCAGCATCCTTTCATGCTTAAAGTCTTGGAGAGAACAGGAATTCAAGGCCCATACCTAAACATAGTAAAATCAATATACAGCACACCGGTAGCCAGCATCAAACTAAATGGAGAGAAACTTGAAGCAATCCCACTGAAATCAGGGACCAGACAAGGCTGCCTCCTTTCTCCTTATCTTTTCAATATTGTACTTGAGGTACTAGCTGGGGCAATTCGACAACATAAGGAGGTCAAAGGGATACAAATTGGAAAGGAAGAAGTCAAACTATCATTATTTGCAGACGACATGATTGTCTACCTAAGTGACCCAAAGAACTCCACTAGAGAGCTCCTACAGCTGATAAACAACTTCAGCAAAGTGGCAGGTTATAAAATCAACTCAAGCAAATCAGTAGCCTTCCTATACTCAAAGGATAAGCAGGCTGAGAAAGAAATTAGGGAAATGACCCCCTTCACAATAGCCACAAACAGTATAAAGTATCTTGGGGTGACTCTTACCAAACATGTGAAAGATCTGTATGACAAGAACTTCAAGACTCTGAAGAAGGAAATGGAAGAAGACCCCAAAAAATGGGAAAACCTCCCATGCTCATGGATCGGTAGAATCAATATAGTTAAAATGGCCATTTTGCCTAAAGCACTATACAGATTCAATGCAATACCCATCAAAATCCCAACTCAATTCTTCACAGAGTTAGAAAGAGCAATTACCAAATTCATCTGGAACAATAAAAAACCCAGGATAGCTAAAACTATTCTCAGCAACAAAAGAAAATCTAGGGGAATCAGTATCCCTAACCTCAAGCAATACTACAGAGCAATAGTGTTAAAAACTGCATGGTATTGGTACAGTGACAGGCAGGAGGATCAATGGAACAGGATTGAAGATCCAGAAATGAACCCACACACCTATGGCCACTTGATCCTCGACAAAGAGGCTGAAAACATCCAATGGAAAAAAGATAGCCTTTTCAACAAATGGTGCTGGTTCAACTGGAGGTCAGCATGCAGAAGAATGCGAATTGATCCATCTTTGTCTCCTTGTACTAAGCTCAAATCCAAATGGATCAAGGACCTCCACATAAAGCCAGACACTCTGAAGCTAATAGAAAAGAAACTGGGGAAGACCCTTGAGGACATCGGTACAGGGAGAAAGTTTCTGAACAGAACACCAATAGCGTATGCTCTAAGAGCAAGAATTGACAAATGGGACCTCATAAAATTACAAAGTTTCTGTAAGGCAAAGGACACCATCAAGAGGACAAATCGGCAACCAACAAATTGGGAAAAGATCTTCACCAATCCTACATCAGATAGAGGGCTAATATCCAATATATATAAAGAACTCAAGAAGTTAGACTCCAGAAAACCAAACAACCCTATTAAAAAATGGGGTACAGAGTTAAACAAAGAATTCTCACCCGAAGAACTTCGGATGGCGGAGAAGCATCTTAAAAAATGCTCAACTTCATTAGTCATTAGGGAAATGCAAATCAAAACAACCCTAAGATTTCATCTTATACCAGTCAGAATGGCTAAGATTAAAAATTCAGGAGACAGCAGGTGTTGGAGAGGGTGTGGAGAAAGAGGAACACTCCTCCACTGATGGTGGGGTTGCAAATTGGTACAACCACTCTGGAAACCAGTCTGGCGGTTCCACGAAAACTGGGCACCTTACTTCCAGAAGATCCTGCTATACCACTCCTGGGCATATACCCAGAAGACTCCCCACCATGTAATAAGGATACATGTTCTACTATGTTCATAGCAGCCCTATTTGTAATTGCCAGATGCTGGAAAGAACCCAGGTATCCCTCAACAGAAGAGTGGATGCAAAAAATGTGGTATATCTACACAATGGAGTACTATTCAGCCATTAGAAACAATGAATTCATGAAATTCTTAGGCAAATGGATGGAGCTAGAGAATATCATACCAAGTGAGGTAACCCAGACTCAAAAGGTGAATCATGGTATGCACTCACTAATAAGTGCATATTAACCTAGAAAACTGGAATACCCAAAACATAATCCACACATCAAATGAGGTACAAGAAGAAAGGAGGAGTGGCCCCTGGTTCTGGAAAGACTCAGTGAAACAGTATTCAGCAAAACCAGAACGGGGAAGTGGGAAGGGGTGGGTGGGAGGACAGGGGAAGAGAAGGGGGCTTGCGGGACTTTCGGGGAGTGGGGGGGCTAGAAAAGGGGAAATCATTTGAAATGTAAATAAATTATATCGAATAATAAAAAAACAATTCAAAAAAAATACTTCCAGAATTTGTTCTATAGCAGCATGTCTTATTTTACAGGACAAAGCATAAGATATCTTTCATATATTCCTATGTGAAAATGCTGGCTCCTTTCTGAGGAAGCCTCTCTCTCCCATGCTAAGTTGCCTGTAGTTCAACGAGGCCTTTTGGGATCCTCTGCTTCTTCTCTCCATGCACTATTTCTACTATTATTACCTTGGTTCAGATCAGGTATAAGCAGTCATGTTGGTGAGACTTCATGAGGGTAGCTATTGAAATCCCTAAAAGACAGAATAACACAACACACTCTTCCTCCACCTCTGACAACCTTTCTGCCATCTTTTCCAAAATGAACCCTGAGATTTAGATGCAGGAGTTGTATTGTTGATGTATGATGTATCTATTGGTTATCTAATGGCCTAAAAACTTATTACAAATAACATGTACATATATATAGATATAGATATAGATATAGATATAGATATAGATATAGATATAGATATAGATATAGATATAGATATAGATATAGATATAGATATAGATATAGATATAGATATAGATATATATAGATAGATAGATATAGATATAGATATATATAGATAGATAGATAGATATAGATATAGATATATATAGATAGATAGATAGATAGATAGAGAGAGAGAGAGAAGCAAAAAAAGAGGTCATGAACTGAAAAAAGAGCAAAATAAGGTATATGAGAGTGTTTTGAGGGATTAAAAAGAAGGAAATGATGAAATAGTAATATCAATAGTAAATGAAAAAAATTAATAATATTTAGCTAGATATAAATTTCTGTCTATAATTTTCTTAGGAACATTTATTATCCATTCCTTGGAATTGTCCCCAATCAGTTATTAAAAAGGAAGAGCATGATATGAACTAGATCCTCTCTTTTGCTGCCTGTTATCTGTGCTAAAAATACCCAAAACATAATCCACACATCAAATGAGGTACAAGAAGAAAGGAGGAGTGGCCCCTGGTTCTGGAAAGACTCAGTGAAACAGTATTCGGCAAAACCAGAACGGGGAAGTGGGAAGGGGTGGGTGGGAGGACAGGGGAAGAGAAGGGGGCTTACGGGACTTTCAGGGAGTGGGGGGGGCTAGAAAAGGGAAATCATTTGAAATGTAAATAAATTATATCGAATAAAAAAAAGATGTACTGAGAATTGAGAGGACTGAGTATTGTTTTGAGTATTGTGCTTGCATGGGTACCTATACCTATACCTATACCTATACCTATACTTATACCTATCTCTCTATCTATATCTATATCTACATATACACATACACACATATATATGTGTGTATATAATTAATAAATAATATTATATATATAGAAAGAGAGAGAGACAATATATTTCAATATACCCTTTAAGATAGCTCATCAAAATAGTGTCTGTGTCATCATGTTTAAAGCAGAATCTATTGAAGTATCCACCAATTTTCCTGTTCTAAAATTTGAGATTCCAAAGAAGGAATAGTTTTATTGTTGTTGTTGTTTTGATTTTTTTGTTTGTTTTTGTTTTCATTTGTTTGTTTCTCATTCATGGATAGCTCAAGTGTTGACAGAAAATAACAAAGAAATTATAGATGTAGCCTGGTCCCTTTGTTCCTAGTCCTCACTTCCTAGTACCATGCCCGAGTAACACAGATAAGGACAAATGAGTATGCGAAGAAGAAACCAAATGAAATAAAAATTCTTCCCCTCTTCTTGAAAAATTTGCTGCAATAAAACACCCAAGTAGAAGCTTCAGTCAAGGGAGCTCCAGACAAAAATACTTCCTTCTGCTGTATTTTTGATCCTGTATTTTAGAAAGTGTAAAGCCAGAAAAGTGAAGTGAGGTGGAGTCTGGTAGACAACCATCTCACTAGATCTGTAGGTGTCCAGTGCTATCTTCTAACATCCTGCTGTGCCTACAGATTTACTCTTTAATCAGGTCCCCAGGGATGAGGCTATCTGTACAGAACACCTCCAATTTGGATCCTAGTTAACAAAGAGCATTCCAGGGAGCCAACCACACTACTTACAGGGGGCAGATAATGATTATAGCTTGATTTCCAGTGGTTAAGTTTTCCAGCCTCTGAAACTGATCCCTTAATTTACACTTTTCCTCTGCTTTAAGAACCATGAACCAGACATGGTTTTTGACCAACTATCTCCAAGAATATTTTAATATAATTTGAAATATTTATAACATATATTTAAACATATCTTATCCACCATTTGATTTCTCTTGCTATGAGAAAACAATGACCAAAGGCAATTTGTGGATGAAAGTGTTTATTTAACTTGCAGGTCTTAGTCCATCATAGAAAGAAGTCAAGGAAAGAAGTTGAAGCAAAAATGGGAGCAGGCACCATGGAGGAACATTTCTAATGGTCCTTCTCAATGTGGCTTACTTAGCTGTCTTTCTTAGAAAACTCTTCTCAGGAATGGACTCTGACCATAGTGGGCTGAACTCTCTTATTTCAGACATTAATTGAGACAATGTCCTACTGACTTGCTTACAGGACAATCTATTTGAAATGTTTTCTCAGTTGAGGTTCCCTCATTCCAAATGACTTTACTTTGTGTCATTTTGAGAAAAGTATTCAGCCCGTGTGTATACAACACAGAATGAACCATTCCTTATTTGTGTGCTATACTGGATGAATAGATCTTTTTTCTCTCATTGCTGCTGTCAAATATTTGACAAATTATTTCCATCATTTTAATAATTGATCATCTGTTTTCAATATCTAAACAATAACTAAGGCTGGCTTTATTGTTGTGTAGAATTGTAGAATGAACTAATTTATTCCTCAAAATCTAACTACAATTAGTCTACACATTCCTAGTTCTATGGTCTGGGTTATATAACTATAAAAATTATCTATTCTTGGCACAACGTCTTGCAATCAAATCTTTATAATATTTGTGTAATTTTTCCTACATTTCCAAATCGTTTATCCTTCTGGCAATTAAAATTTGTTATTATTCATTTCAAGAGAACCTGAAGAATCTGTCATTACCATGTTTTTGTGGTTCGTTTACATCTTTGGCTCTGTCCATTCTTTTTTCAACATGAATAATCAAAAAATGTAATGAGTACAATGATGAGTTAAACAAACAGTAATTGCTGTAATAATTATCCAAATTATCATGAGATCACATGAATCATCTCTGTTCACAGAAAACATACAACTCTATTAGGGGGTTAGGGATCATTTTTGCCTTGCAAATGTGAATTTTTTTGATACAGAAAATAGTCTTTGTCCCAACAAGTTCAATGTTTCATTGTGTTGCAGTGTTGTTATCTTTTGGGGATCTTATACCCTTAGCCTAATAGACTTTCTTAACTACACTCAGTTCAAATTAGTCAATTCAGTGCCTCTGTGTTGAATTTTCGAAGATACCCATTATTAGGAATTTCATGTGTCCACTTAAAAATTAATACTGAACTGCTAAAATTAATACTGAAATTTCCCAATGTAATAATTAAGATATATAATACATTAGAAGATGGTGGTCTAAATCCTGACATCACAGCTTTCCCCAGTAGCAATACTAGTGAAACAGATGAAGAGAACTGATTTGTCCCCTGTGAGTTCTGTGATTTATGCCACTTGAGGACACATCATTTGTACCTTCTCCTACATGTGGATTCTATAAGATGGGTAAAATCACAAGAAATCACCTTCTTCTACATGTGGATACTATAAGATGGGTAAAATCACAAGAAAATAAATGTCTTCTTTTCATAAATTACTCAGACCCAAACATTGCATTGTCTTAGTACCAAAGAATCAAGACAGACCTGTCTATTAAACCAGGTGCTATAGCTACATGGAGACAATTAAGCTGTTTATCTCCTAAATTATACTTTCAGTTAGTTCCCATTTACTTAACATGAGTTCAAGAGCTTCATCAACTACAAAGCTTTGAATTTTTATAAAATTTACAAAGAAAACAAAGTTTAAAGTAACAAAATAAAGAAAATTTGAGTACCATAAGACTGGAACCATATTAGAAATACATTTATTAAATATAGTAAATATCATTACATATTTCATTTCATGAATAACCCTTTTTTAGTTTGTAAATATAAAGAATTGTTTGGAAAGAATAGAACAATAATAAAAAATAAAGACTCCAAAGGTCAAATGTAACATACCTAAAGATTACATAGTGTTTGGTGTCAGGCAAGCCACTGTAGTTTTCAAGGAAATTTGAAACTGAGGTGTTCACTCAATAAAGATGCTATATTTCAAAATTTATAAAAGTTAATTTTAGGGATAACATCACTATAGATGTATCAAACAAGATAGCAAAAAATTGATTTTTTTTTAGTCAATGTTTTTGTTTTTTGTAAGTTTTAGGTGTATTAGGTATTTGTGTATTAGGAAAACATAATTTTTCTCATTATAATATTTATTATTTTGTAATACAGTATACAAATAACCTAAATAAGTAAAAATTATCTTACCGTAAGGAGAATTTATCTCAGTGGACAGTAAACAGATGAATTATTCTGGAGCTTTAAGTTGTATGAATTGGAATTAAAATCATTATATTAATCTCAAAACCTTCATTGTCTTTCCAACCTGCACACACATAAAATTATTGTTGATTGCATGGAAAGAGTTCTCTGTCTGGAGATTGTCAAAACAAGTCATGTTCTGTGAACAATACTTTTGAGTGCTAATGTGAGCCTTTGATTCAGAGAAGTGCACCTGCATTTCAAATGGGTGTTTCTCATTATCCCAAGTGCTTAGTTAAGTCAATGTCTGCATAATTGTTTCAGCAACTAAAATACTGAAGCAAAAGAATAAATTTCCAAAAATCTAATGCAACAGAAATGGAAAAAGTGATTTGCAGAAGAATTCTATTTGCTTTAAAACGCTTTTATATTTTTGTATACAATTTTCATTAAAAATAAACCAATGATTAACATTATGGCTTTTCTCCATTTCAGTTATGTGGTCTTCACCTTATAGGATATATTTTAATACAATTTTTGGGAATTACATCTTTTACGTTTTTGTTTTAAAATATGATCACAATTCTAATTCACAGTAAGACATTTACATAAACCTGTGCTTAACGTGCTTAATAAACTTAAAGCAGTGGTTCTCAATCTTAGAGACAAGAACCATTTAGGGAGTCAAATGACCCTTCTACAGGGGTCACATATCAGATATTCACATTACAATTCCTAACAGTAGCAATATTACATTTATGAAGTAGCAACAATAATAATGTTTTGGTTGGCAATCACTGCAGTATGAAAAACTGTATTAAAAGGTAACAGAATTAGGAAAGATAAGAATCACTGATTTAAAAGCTTAAAAATATGTAGTTTAATTAAGCACTTATTTTTACTGCATTAAAAACCAGACCAACATATTCTGTTCCCTGTCACTGGGATCAGTTTTCTGGAAGGCAAATGAATGTCAAATAATTAGATTAGGAAACAAAGAGAACATGTGCAAAATACAAGGGAAGATGAATACTTAATTCAATTTATTATAGTTAGAAGGTAACTGTCAGTATTTGCAGCATATATTATTAATATATGAAATAATCAGAACCAGGTCTTCAAGAGATTATTTCAAAATGTTAGAAAAAAATAAAAATTAAAACCAATTAAAGAGGGGAAATTTCTCTGAAATATTGATTTTTCTATGAGCTTGAAACTATGTAGGAAATAAGAAAATACTAAACATGTGTCAAGACTATATCAAGGAACACTTTTGTGTAAGAATATACATGCCAAAGAAGCAATGTCGGGATCGGGAATGTTCTCAGGAAGAAAGCTAGAACCCGGGCTGGCTTCACAGATAAACATTTCCAGATATTTAGGCAACTTGATAAGGGTGAGTTTGCTGTCAGTCTTTCTTCACATTCTCTTTAAAGAAACTACCACAGTTTTACAGGAAACCTGGACAGGTTTCTATTCCACACCACGTAAGGGAATCTACAGGTGGCCAAACCCAAACAGTGTTTGTAAAGTGAATCCAGTAGAGCAGTTAAAAACTACTGCATCAAAGTCACGCTTTTCTGCATTTTTCAGAACTCAGTGGATGGAGCAGCATGAGTTTATATATGAATCTTTATGTGGCTGCTTTGTGCTACAAAAGTGAAATCCAGTAACTATAATATAGAGTATATAACACACAAGTTTTCAGGATTTTCTCTACTTATTAAAAAATGGATGACCTTTGAATCATACAAATTATGGCAGAATATACTTGCCCCCTTGGTGCTGAAGATGTGTTAAATAGGACTAAAAAGCATTATCAAAAATATTTAAAAATATCTAAACTTTCATACAATAGCATAAGAATTTTGTTTGCTCAAAAGACATGAGCTATGACAGAAAATTTATGTGGTGTCAAAAATTAGGAACAGCCATGTTATTAAATGGTGCTTCCCAGCAGAAAAAAAATGAATATACACCAAACACAAAATATTAGTAAACTGTGTGGTAAATGGAACAGTGTAGAGACAAAGTAGGAACTAGCTCTAAAAGGAACATTTTGGTGTGCCCAGCACATACATGGAAGATCTGTAAGTAACATGTCATGAGATATAATAAAATAAGATTTAACAGTACTGGTGGTAAAGAATGAAACACTCAACAAGTCCTCAAGTATAAATTAAACAGGATAACAGTAATGATTTTCAAATCATAGGAATGAAACAGAACTTTTAGATAGTTGTGGGAAGAAAATTGAGAACAATTATGCTGAAAAAAAAAAAACCAGCAGTGTAATGTTGCCAAATTTGAAAACACATAACACATTTGTAGTCTGTTGTTGTATCAGTAAGTCTGCTCTGTAGTACATAGGCCCTCACTTTAAAAAAAAGCCAAAACAAATGTGCAAAATTTCATACAATAGCATTACAAACGAGAAAATAACAGAAATATACATAAACTAAGGACAAAACGTTGCCAGTGTAGACTGGTCATATGATGCAATGTGAACAGGGAGAGAAAATAAACAGAAGCATTCTCTATGCATAAATACTAAGTGAAGTGAGCATAGTATCAAATTAAAGAAATGATACCCCACAGAGTTAATCCATCAAAATTTAGTTCACAGAAATTTAAAACATTACAAAACACCAGTGGGAGTGGCCAGTGTGAAGGAGATAATTGAGAGGACAAAGGAGAAGACCTGCAATATTATGATTGGTATTATTTTCCTTGATTTAACTGCTGGCTACTTGAACTAGTGATATTTAAACATTGTACTTATTTTCAAACAAGTGGATTTAGAATATAATCGGCAATGTATACTGTTTATTAAAGAACAAAACTTTATTATGAATTAAAATATTTCATTTGAAAGTTTTTGGACAGGATGGGGATAGGTAATGCTGGACACATTATCAGTTTTTACTCTCCTGATCCAGGAAATGCACTCTCTTTCCAGGTTTACAGAGATGATGAAGCAGAGAGCAAGAGTATTTATAGAAAGCTTGGAGACCTTTCGTTGGAATAACTAGAGCTTATACAACCTGAAACCCACTATAGGACAAGCATGAAACTCTTTTGACATTCTTATTAAGCAATATCATTAGAATAGATTTTATGTTCCAAAATATGACCCATAGGTGCAGTTAACTCTCCAAATAGTCTTCTTCAAAATATTTATTTCTTATTTTAATATTCTTGTTATATCTTTTTCTTCAATTGTATTAAAGTTATGAGAAAAGTAAATTGGTTTCTAGATGAATTAAATACAAGAAGAGCTTAGTTTGGGGCTCCAAGTTATTAAGTGCCTTATAGCATACAGAAAATAGTATACATACTAACAAGTAAATTTTAATGTGATACAGGAAACTAGAAACAAGTCACCTGAAAAAAACAAAGAAACAAACAAACAAAACAAGGTCATAGTTTTAAATTTTTAGCTTTACTGTGAGTATGAAACATTTTGCTGAAAGTGGTTAGAAGGTTTTCTGACATAATCATATTTAGGTTAAAACAAACATTTAACATCAGAATGTAATTAGTTAAAGCCACACCACAAGAGGGAGAGAAAAGAAAAGATCATGAATGTGTTAAGGTGGTGCTTGGGACATAGGAGAGCTGGGCTGAGAGCAGACAGAAGTGATGCAAAATTACTGAATGATGTTCTCAAAAGTAAATATGCAAAACTTATTGAAAAAATATTGAACTTTTGAAACCTAATGCTTTGCTGTATGAGTACTACTCCAAAGGCAGACACCTAATCACAGCAAAGTATAGGAGTGTACAAGGAAAGCTAAGAAAATAGTGTATAAATGGATCTTGAAAAACCCGCTGGTGTTGCCTGTTTCCTCTCTTTCTGCTGGCCCTCAGGGCTTCAGTCCTTTTCCCTCACACAATATCAAGTTCCCCTTTTTCCACAACCCACTGACCAGGGAACCTGGGGAGGTAGGAGGTTGGAGGGACCTTCTAGAATGCACAAGAGACCTGGGAGGTGAAAGACTCTCAGGACTCGAAGGAAGGGACCTTAGATGAAATGCCCGACAATAGGGAGAGGGGAACTTAATAGAGCCTACCTTCAGCAGGAAGACAGGTCATCAAGTAAGGGAGGGCATTGCCATCCCACAGCCAAAACTCTAACCCATATTTGTTCCTGTCTAAAAGAACTGCAGGGATGGAAACAGAGAGGCACCTGAGGAAAAGAAGGTGCAGCAACAGGCCCAAAGTGGGATCTAGCTCAAGGGGAGGTCCCAAGGCCTGAAGCTATTACTGAGGCTATGGAGTGCTCACAAAAGTGAGGTAACCCAATCTCTCTCTCTCTCTCTCTCTCTCTCTCACACACACACACACACACACACACACAAAACCACATAGGACACACTCACTGATAAGTGGATATTATCCCAAAAGCTTGGGAATAATCAAGATACAATTCACAGACTACAGGAAGCTCATGAAGAAAAAGGACGAAAGTGTGGGTACTTTGGTCCTTCTTAGAAGGGGGAACAAAATACTCTTGGGAACAAATACGGAGACACAGTATGGAACAGAGACTGCAGGAAAGGCCATCCTGAGACGCTCCACCTGGGGATACATCCCATATACAGTCACCAAACGCAGACACTATTGTGGATGCCAAGATATGCATGCTGACAGGAGCCTGATACAGCTGTCTCCTGAGAGGCTCTGCCAGAGCCTGACATATACAGAGGTGGATGCTCGCACCCAACCATTGAACTGATCATGGGGTCAGGATTGAAGGAGCTGAAGGGGGTTTGTAAACCCCATAGAAACCAACCAGATCTCCCAGGGTCTAAACCTCTAACCAAGGTGTACACATGAAGGGACCTATGACTCCAGCCATATATGTAGCAGAGGATGGCCTTGTCAGGCATCAATGGGAGAAGAGGCCCTTGGTACTATGAAGGCTCAATGCCCCAGTATAGGGGAATGCAAGTGCAAGGAGGCAGGATTGGGTGAGTGGGTGGGGTTACACCCTCATAGAATCAGGAGGAGGGGGATGGGATAGGGGATTTCTGAGGTGAGGAGATTTGGAAAAGGGGATAACATTTGAAATGTAAATAAATAAAATATCTAATAAAATAGGGGGGGACCTATCATGATGGCACTCTGGAAGACCCAACAAGCATCTGAAAGAGTCAGAGGTAGATATTTGCACCCAACCAATGGACAGAAGCACTGACCTCTCTGGTAGAATTAGGGAAAGACTGGAATAAGCTGAGGAGGAAGACAACCCCATAGGAGGACCAGCAGTCTTAATTAACTTGAACCCCTGAGATCTCTCAAACATTGGACCACCAACCAGGCAGCAGACACAAGCTGCTAAGAGATCCCCCAAAACATATACAGCAGAGGACTCCGGGGCCTGGGCTCAGTCAGAAAAGTTGCACCTAACTCTCAAGAGACTAGAGGCCCCAAGGGAGTTTAGAGGTCTGGTTGGGTGCAGGGTGGGAGGGGGGTGGGAACACTGCCACAGACAGACCCATTTGGGTCTCCTCCAGTGGGAGAAGCAGGGTCCCGGCACTCAAGTAAGTAAGGAGTCTGCGAGTGGCAGACAGATACAAAGCACCAAAAAGTGGTTTGAATCTGCTGCAATTTTACTTCTGTAAACATCTCAGATACATTCACTTGATTTTAGGAACTACTTTTTGATTTCATGCCAGGTTACATCAGGTGATGATCAGATGGGGGGTTTACATGTTTACAACTTAACTTGAAACTAAAAAGGACAGAGCAGGAAATGTTCTTTTGGGAACTTTTTGGTCCCCAGACGATGGTTAATCAACCCAGATTCGAGATCACTGTACTTAGAATTATGCCAAGCTGTAGTCTGAACAAATTTGCTGTAGCTAGTAAATTTTAATATTCTATGGCCAATTTGGAATTGTCCTGAGCCTTTGTGTAGTTTCCCTATTTACTGGAGGAGGTCACCAACACCCTCTGAGTAAATAATGCTTCCTACTTTATATTATAGTTGTTGGAATTCTCAGTTAAGTTAATTCTCTTTAACTTCTGACACACCTTCCAGGTCTTTCCCTACCAACTGTTGAACTTTTATCCTTTCACTATCCACTATATCTGAATTTTTCACAAACAACTCTTCCTGTTGTAACTGATTCATTACATCTCCCAATGTCTCATTTTCCTTCCACTTAACTCTGAGTAAAGCTTGGAAAAATGGGGGATCTTGTGTTGAATTGTTCATGAATCTTCTTTGACCCAAATCTGGTATTACCTGGTGCTGGTGATAAGGTCCATTGCCATCAGTTTTTGTAGGCTCTGGAGTGGTCATATTATCAAAAATGTTTCCTGGAACATCCCTTGGGCCCTTGATCTATCAAAATCTGGCCAGGTTGCATTATGTTAACTATTATCATAAAAATCAAGAAAGGCAGCACACAGAACCCAAATCCACAGAATTTGATCAATGCCCTGGAACAACTTGCAGAAGCAGGATGCCAGGGACCTCCAGGAAGCTAAGCTCCAAGGAACACATGCCTCAGGTCTGAAAGCATGACCTTCGCCATGTCACATAGACTCTACTGGAGTTGGTGTGGCAGGAAACCCTCGTGGACACAGGAGTGTGGGGAGGAGGTATGGGATGTGGAGCAGTTGGAGGGTGAACAGGGAGGGGCAATAAAATCTGGAGTGTAAATAGATAAATAAATAAATGTAAGACAAAAACTTATAATAAAAAAGACACATAATAATAATAGTAATAATAATAATAACAATAACAATAATAAAAACCACTGGTGTTTTTAAAAGAACCCACCCATGGTAGCAAGCAGTCAGGAACCAAGGATTCCTTTTTGGTTTTAATTTTAAAGACTTACTGAAAATAATTTTTCATACAATATTTTTTGTTCATTTTCCCCTTTCCTGCATCCTCCCAAGTCCTTCCCATTCCATACCCATACAACTCCACACTTCTTTTAGTCTCTCTTTAGAAAAGAAGCAGGCAAATATAAGCAGAGAAACAAATCAACAAATATAGAATCTTAAAAAGAAAAAGCCTAAAACCACATGCAATTCATAAAAACACAAAATTAAAAACCATAATGTGCAAGTAACACACCAGGAAGATAAAGAATGCCCAATCAAAAGCACATCAGACACTAAATCTACATAAATTCCTGAGTCCACTCTGTTGGCCGGCTACTACCGCGCATGAGGCTTATATACATGTGGTTTATATATCCAGTGAGACTCCATTAGAAAAGACTAGGGTTTTTTTTTTCAAGGTTGTCAATTGGAGATAGGTTCTGGGTTAGGAATGAGAGCTCTTGTCCACTTCCCTCTCTCTGCTCCTGGACCCCATCTGGACCCCAGTGCAGGTCCTTTGCATGCTGCCATCATCTCTGTGAATTCATATGGACATCAGTCCTATTTTTATCTGGAAGATACTGCTTGCATGGTATAGTCCATCTTGTCTGGCTCTTATAACTGTTCTGCTCCTTCTGTATTGCTTTTAAACTTGAGAGGAAGGGTATGCTGACGACAGTTTAGACTAAATGTTCCATAATCTGAGCCTTCCTTTCAAACATACACTGGTCATCTTGGTAAGGTGATGATCTGCAGCCCAATGAATGTCTGTAGAGCAGGGAATCAAGGATGTCTACAGGAGCCTGTCTCCTTCCCAGCTCCTCACAGTAGCCCACCTACAGCCTGTGTTGATAACACAGTTTTATTAATTCTTTGAGAAATTCATTTAACCTATATTAGCATATCTATTTCCCTTCCCTAACTCTTCTGTAGCTGTATCCTTTACTACTCAATTTTGAGGTTATTTTTTCTTTTCAAATTTGCCATGTATGGTGTGTGTGTGTGTGTGTGTGTGTGTGTGTGCATATTTATATGTGATTATAGTCCTGTGTGTGCTATGGCGCACATATGGAATTTTGAGAAAAACTTCAGATGTTGATACTCAACTTTCACCTTGTGTTATATAGTCTCTCTAATTTTCCATCACTGCTTGTGTCCAACCAGCTGGCCTATGTCTAAACTTACAGGGATCTCCCTGTCTCTACCTCCCATCTCCATGTGAGAGTGCTGGCAATGACAGATATGACTACTACTGTGTCTGATTCTCAAGTGGATTCAGGGGAATCAAACTCAGCTCCTCATGCTTTCATGTGAAAGATTTGTACTCATGAAGTCACTCCCCAGCCCAAAGAGAAGAACATTTAGTGTTAATTTTATCAAGGTAATATAGACACACATACAGTAACTTTTTATGAGCATTATTTCCCATAACTAACTGTAAGACCAAAATAAGTAATATACCTACATCACAAATATTGCTTCTAAATGCATTCGACTCAATCTCATATTCGCATGAGTCCCTTGAAAATGAGAAATCTGAGTTATGCTGTTCTAAATGTATCTTAGTTAATGCCTAGTTTTTGCCTTTTTCAGAATATCACGAAAATAAAACCACATTATGCAGCCGTTTGATCTGATGCCTGTCACTTAGCCTAATGCATTTGGGACCCATACACATATTTGCTTCTATCAGTAGTAGTTTTGATTTTTTGTTTGTTTGTTTTACTGTGAAGGAACATTCCATTTTAATGGACATGCAAATGTTTATCAGCCCATGCATGCATCAAAAGTCATTGTTTCCAGCTTTTGGCAATAATTAGCAAAGCCAGTATACACACTGCGCAGATTTATATATCAACATGCACTCAGTTGTTTTGCATGACTATCTAAGAGTATGCATTTGTTAATACAGTATCCCGATGTCCTGATGTCCTAGTTTGCTGTGGAAATGACCATGATAAAAAACAACTTGGGGGAGGAAAGAGATACTTAGTTTATATCTCCCAATCATAGTTGATCATGGAGAAAGTCCAAGGCAGGAAAACAAACAGGGCAGAAGCCTGGAGGGACGAAAGCTTCAGAGATCATAGAAGAATGCTCATCCGTGGCTGTCTCTCATGTTTTTCTCATTTTGCTTTCTAATATGATTCAGGGCCACATGCCCAGTGATGCCACTGCCTAGAATAGACTGCTTACTCCCACATCAATCATCAGCAAGAAAAATTCCCACAGACATAAGCCAATCTTTTCCCCCATATAACCCTAGCTTTTCTAAAGTTCACAATAACAAAAAACAAAACTGTAGCACACCTCACTGGCTTCTGACTAATCAGTATTTATATATGAAGCAGTAGTAACTTATATCTCACTTTTGAAATTTGAATTCATTTGGTCAGTCCTGATAGTGAACAACTTCTCATATATTATTGATCACATGCCAGTATTCCTGCGTGAATAGTATATTTCAATCTTTTGCTTAACTTTCCTGTTTCTATTGTTACTACTTAGTTTGAGAATTTATAAGTCTATGCAGACTTACTTAGGGCATATGACTCCCTATATTTTCTCAACTTGTACCTTGCTTTTTAATTTTCTTAACTTATTTAAATATCAAATCATAATTTTGATGAGCTCCTATTGTCATTTTTTCTTTTATAATTTTATATTAAGTATTGAAGAAAATGTTTGGTTTTTAACCCAGAATAAGATGATTTTAATTTATAATGGAGACAGTTTCAGGTTGACCACTCAAATTGCTGGTTCATTTCCATTTCATAATCTACACAATGTAGTCGTAAGTTTATATTGTTAAACATGGCTAATTGGTCCAGCTTTTTTCCCCCTGGACTTTTTCATTGCTTATGAAATGTACTGAGTGTCCTCTGCACATTCACTACAGATCAATCCATCATGTCTGCGGGAGTTTATTATTGCTTAGATAAATATTTTTCACTATTATCAACTGTTATAATTGCTATAAAACTCTTGGATTCAAGTAAAGTGGCTATTTCATATTTGTTTATTTCTTTCACAGTTGTTTAGGCTACTAGAATTTCTACAGCTCTCCATATAAATTTTACAATTAACTTGGTGATAACTCTTTCAAATCCTTCTGAATTTGTCATTGAGAGAACAATTAATTTGAGAATAATTTGCAGATGGTGTCTTGTTATTGACACTTCTAACCCAGAAACATGTGGTAGCTCTTAGTTAGTTAAGTGTTCTTTAATTTCCGCTATTAGTGATTGTCTCGGGGGGTGACAGTAAACAGCCTCAGCATCTTCCAAGCCTGAGGAGAAAATCCAAATGCTTTCTCAATTAATTGTATTAACTATTTCACAGGGGTTTTCCAGAGGCCTGAGAAATGGTTCAGCAGTAAAGAACAATTGCTGCTCCTCCAAAGGAACTATTTTCACCTTCCAAGACACATATTGGATAGCTCACAATCTCTTGTAACTCCATTTCCAGGGAAATCTATTACTCTACTCATTTTTGACCTCTGAGGACATAGGCATACATGTGGTACACATACATACACAATCACATACACAAATACAAACACACAGAGACACACACACACACACACACAGAGAGAGAGAGAGAGAGTGAGAGAGAGAGAGAGAGAGAGAGTGAGAGAGAGAGAGAGACCTAGAGACAGATAGACATAGAATAAAATTAGTTAAAGGAACCCACATGAGTTTGTTTTACTTTTTATGGCTCTTGGACTTTGTCTATGGTCTTACTGCAGCCAGGATTCGTGTTGAAATTTGTTATCACCAAAGGCCATGCAGATACCTGTGGTGGTCTGTGCCAATACCAAGCAAGACACAGCTAACTACTCCATCCTTCTAAGAACCAAGATGGCAGTAGAAATGGAGGAACAAAATACCCATTCAAAATGAAACATCACATTTTAGCCCTTAGAATTACAATCTTCCCAATCACATATGGCTCGATGCCAGCAAAATAGGAATCAGTAACTCCCAAGACAATATGTCTCCACTACACTTGACCAACCCTGCCAGAGTAGACCTTGAGAATGGCACCAGCTGAAGATAATGACAAAAACCGTAAAATAACCTTTACAAATGACACAGTTTTTAAAGAGGAAATTGATGAATCCATTGAAAAAAATCTGTGAAAGCACAAATAAGCAGTGGAAGGAAATGAATAAAATAATCTAAGATCTGAACATGAAAGTATAATCAATAAAGAACAAAACAAGAAAAATAGGAAATGAAAAACATTAGGAATACAAACAGGAACCTCAGGAGCAAGTCTTATAAACAGAATGTTAGAGATGGGAAAGAGAACAGAATACTAGGTGTTGAAACAAAACAGAAAATGCAGATATTTTGGCCTGAGACAATGTTAAATCTAAATAACAAAACAAAACAAAGAAAAAAAAAACAAAAATAATCACACAAAACATCCATAAAATCAAGATCAAATCTAAGAATAACATGAATAAAGGAAGTAGAAAAAAAAACCCAAGTCAATGGCCCAGAAAATATTCTCAAAAAATAAGAGAAGAAAATTTCACTCATCTCAAGTTGGAGACTCACAAGAAGCATACAAGATGCTAAATGAAGAAAGGATGCTAGATGAAGAAGAGTCTTATGACAACATCCAACTTGTCTTCAAGATAAAAACCCTGAAGATATTAGGAATTCTAGGGACATACCCCAACATAATAAAGGCAATTTTCAGAAAGTCCTTAGCCAACATCAAATTAAACTGATAAAAACTCCAAACAATTCTATTAAAATCGGGAACAAGAGAGGGTTGTTCATTCTTTCTATACCCATTCAGTGTAGTGTTTAAAGAATGAGCAAGATCAAATCAGAACGGAAGAGTTCAAAGTATCTTAATATTCAGGTTGTAGGATAGTATGCATAAGTGACCCTAAAAATTCCACCAGGAAACTTGTACTACGGCAGAACACAATCATCTAAGTAGCTGGATACAAAATTATTTCTCGTGTGTACTTTTTAAAACAGGATTGCTCCTTTGCCCGGGGCCTTGCTCTCGGGTTTGCTCTGAGAATACATTCCTGCCAGTCCTTGCTCTGACTTAGCTTATCCAGTTGCCAGCTGTTGCCTATCCCAGGAGCTCAGCCAGTGCTCTGACATCTCCAGGTTTAGCTCTGAGATCACTTTCAACCCCAGTTTGCCTGTTGCTCCCAGCTGGCTTTGCAAAGCCACGATCAACCGCCCCATCTTCTCTCTTGCCCCTGCCCACCTTAGCTCAGTGGAATAAGAACACTAGACTGCTTTATTTTTAAAAAAAAAACTTGCTAGATAACACAAATGCTGGGCAAAGAATTTCCTGCCCTAGCGTCATCAGCTAGCCTATTCAAGTCATCTGCCAGTGGCGGAGGCTACTGTTTCTGGTGGCCCTGAGACTTTATATGACTGTTGCATTCTACTCTTTCCAAAGCCTGGTCCAAAGCGGCCTCCTCTTTCTCGGCTTCCTTTCTCTTTCTTCTGGGACTAAAACATTCCACCCTTTCCCCTTCTCCCAGGAACTGGCTCTCAGCTTCTTTATTGGCCAAATCAAGAACCAATTAGGGAACCAGATTTTAGTATCAGCTGCTCCACCTACAAAAACTAACTCACAAGAATCAGTAGCCTTCCTGTATCTTGTTGGAATAGGTGTGACACTTGCTCAACCACGTTCAGTGCTGCTCTATCCATAAAAGCCAGAAATTAGAAATGGACTATGGTTTCTCAAGAAAGGAATGGAAAAAGAAACTGTGCTGCATTTTTACACACTTAATGATGTTATACGATTAAAATATGAAATTGTCAGGTAATTGATACAACTAAATTTATCTGAAGTAAGGTAACTATCTTAGTTAGGGTTTCATTGCTGTGAACAGACACCATGATCAGGGCAACTCTTTTTTTTTTTATTCGATATATTTTTTATTTACATTTCAAATGATTTCCCCTTTCCTAGCCCCCTCACTCCCCGAAAGTCCCGTGAGCCTCCTTCTCTCCCCCTGTCCTCCCACCCACCCCTTCCCACTTCCCCATTCAGGTTTTGCTGAATACTGCTTCATGGAGTCTTTCCAGAACAAGGGGCCACTCTTCCTTTCTTCTTGTACCTAATTTGATATGTAGATTATGTTTTGGGTATTCCAGGTTTCTAGGTTAATATCCACTTATTAGTGAGTGCATACCATGATTCACCTTTTGAGTCTGGGTTACCTCACTTAGTATGATGTTCTCTAGCTCCATCCATTTGCCTAAGAATTTCATGAATTCATTGTTTCTAATGGCTGAATAGTACTCCATTGTGTAGATAAACCACATTTTTTGCATCCACTCTTCTGTTGAGGGATACCTGGGCTCTTTCCAGCATCTGGCAATTATAAATAGGGCTGCGATGAACATAGTAGAGCATGTATCCTTATTACATGGTGGGGGAATCCTCTGGGTATATGCCCAGGAGTGGTATAGCAGGATCTTCTGGAAGTGAGGTGCCCAGTTTTTGGAGGAACCGCCAGACTGCTTTCCAGAGTGATTGTACCAATTTGCAACCCCACCAGCAGTGGAGGAGTGTTCCTCTTTCTCCACAACCTCTCCAACACCTGCTATCTCCTGAATTTTTAATCTTAGCCATTCTGACTGGTGTAAGGTGAAATCTCAGGGTTGTTTTGATTTGCATTTCCCTAATGACTAATGAAGTTGAGCATTTTTTAAGATGCTTCTCCGCCATCCGAAGTTCTTCAGGTGAGAATTCTTTGTTTAACTCTGTACCCCATTTTTTAATAGGGTTGTTTGGTTTTCTGGAGTCTAACTTCTTGAGTTCTTTATATATATTGGATATTAGCCCTCTATCTGATGTAGGCTCTTATAAGGACAACATTTAATTAAGGTGGGGGCATAGTAGCATGCAGACAGGCAAGGTGCAGGAGGAGCAGAGAGTCCTACATCTTCATCTGAAGGCTGCCAAAAGACTGGCTTCCAGGCAGCTAGGATGAGGGACTTAAAGCCCCCACCCATAGAGACACACCTACTCCAACAAGGCCACATCTCTTAATAGTGCCTCTTCCTGGGCCAAGCAAACCATCACAGACCGAGAAAGACAAACAGAGTATGCTGCGTTTGCTTTTATGTAGATATCATATGTATCTCCTTCTCTGTTTCTTATGCCCTTTCTTGGGTTCTTTGCTTTCTGTTTGTTAAATCCTGTTCAGATGTGTGGGGATTTTTTTGTTTATTTTGTCTTGTCCTGTCTTGTTTTATCTTATCCCATCTCATCTCACCTCATCTCATCTTATCTCATTTTATCTCATTTTATTTCCACCTCATCTTATCTTATCTTATCTTATCTCATCTTATCTTAATTGCTGTCCCTTGGAAGCAAGTTTGTTTTTAGGGAGTAAAGAAGTGAATTGATTCTGAAACAATGGGAGATAAGACAAACTGGAAGGAGTAGAAGGTGGGATAACTGTATTGTATGATAACAAAATCAATTTTCAATAACAGGAAAAATAGAAATGAAAATAAAGTAACTTCCACAAAGTATGTAATATGATAAAGGCAATATAACCAATTCTCTGTATTCCTTTATCAAAGATCCATTTATATGTTTTAGTATTTCTATTCCCTAGATATAATATTCAATTCTATTGAACTATTTGCCCATACTTTCTTATAGCATAATATTTTTTTAAATTTTCAATATATATTTTTCTTTGTGTGTGGCTATGAGTGTAGTTGGTCAATGCATGTATATATACATTTGTAGGTTAGAGGAGAACAAAGGCTAGAGAAGAACAGTTTTCTTTCTCTGTCTTTCTCCACCTCATTATCTTGAGACATCAGCTCTCAGGGAAAGGAAGCCCATGGGTTACACTAGACAGGGTAGTGAGAGAACACTTGGTTCTACCTGTCTCTAACCCTAACCTTCCCATGCCAGAGTCACAGGCCTGTATGCCTTTCACATGTGTTTTGGAGACTAGAAGTCAGATCTTCATGCTAACCAAGAAAGTGCTTATCAAAGATCCATTGATTGTGCTTTAGTCTGGCATATCTGTTGAGCAATATCCTCAGATTCTCATTAATAAAATTTAGTCTTAGCTGACCTTTATCAGGTAGCTTAAAGTAGATTGGTGCCAATCTTCCACCTGTATCCTTCTTTAGTATTTTATTGTTTACTCTTAACAACTGAACTACTGGCCTAGTTTCCCAGTAATAACATTTTTGTGCTAGAATCGGGGCACAAGCAATCAGAGTATCTTTCTGAGCATAAATACAATGTCCAAACATACCTTAAACTCCTATAATGTTCTGACTCTAAGGGAAATAATGTGCAAAAAGTACATATACATGGTTCTTCTTGAGAGGAATTCACTTTACATAACAATGCCATTGAATGGATTAATAATGAAGTAGCAAAATCAAACAAACAAATGAAACAAAATTTAAAAAATAAAGACCTCCACATACTATTATTCTGGAAATAATGGAAGCCACACTATTCAACACTGTACTTATTTGAAAATACAAACAGCTGAGATTTTCAACAATGGCAGAAAAAAAATCTCAGTTTATATAGCAGTAAAACCGCTGCTAACATTTTTAAGAGTTAAAAATATTGTTTGTGAGTTGAACTGTCCAGCAATTCCACTCAACATACATTAAAAGATAACATTCCTTTATTATCACTACCAGCCAAGAGTGATTTTTATACTATACACACCCTGATTGCAGAGCTATGGATTTAAGAAAACTCGAATTACCTGTGATTCTGTGACACCAGTGTTTACAGCCAATACAAGAAGGGAATATGAACGATTTTAGTTTAAGTATTGTGTGATATGAGGCAGTAATGAGTAGTTTAATAACCAGCTCTACAGAATAGCTTGCTAAAAACTGAGTAAATATCTTATTGTCAGATAAATCAAAATTGACCTAGCAGTTTAATACAAGATTCAAAAAGATATTTGTAATATACCAATGTACCAATATAATTAATGAGAATATTGTTTCAATTGTATTATAATAAGAAAAATTTTAAAATGAAATAATTTATTTCACATACAAATATTTATTTTCTTTTATAAATTCTGACCTTCAAAGACTGGTAAAAATCAAAGAACTTTTTTGATATATGATGATTTCATTAGCTTCTGATTATTTTTATGAAGGTAGAATATGTATCATAAACATACAATTACATATATATATATCATGTGACATACTATTTAGCTATGTGCTCATCTAAAACACACATAGCTTATCTTCATGGTTCTTAAAAACTAAACTCTTGATCCTCTCTCTCTCTGTTTCTCTCTCTCACTCTGTATGTGTGTGTTACTATATTTACCTTCTCTATTGGTTCCATCAGAATCTTAAAATTTTAATTTAACTTTTATGATTATATTTATGTTTATTTTCTACTTATACTATTTACAATATTCTAGATTAATAAAGATGATGCTTTTATCGAAATCACAATTAAAATTGTTTGCTTGGGGTTTAAATTTTTTTTCTTTGTCCCTTCACATGCCTGCCTGCCTTTTCATTTGTTTGGGAGAGTTCCCCCTCATTTGTATGTTCTCTCACTCTCTCATCATTTCCTAGTTGAATTATTGCTACTCTCAATCATTATATAAGAATTGTGTTTAAATATGGTATTCAATTGGTAGTCTATCCTAAAATTGCTCTGTTCACCAGTATTTTCACTTAAATCCAAACAGAAGGCTGAGGAGGTTGAAGCATGTGTTGCTATTTAATCTTCTGAACTCAAATAAATCTGCTTTTTCTTTAGTCGGCTTGTTTTTGTTTTTGATATGGCCTCCTTCCTGCCAGGTTCTTTGTCTCCAACAAAGCTCACAACATTTCCAAGGATCTGCCTCATAACTGTCTTGATTTTCCTATTTTTGTACATTTCCTTTGTGATTTAAAAAAAAAATCCCTTTTTATCTCTTGCTCTTCTGGCCCACTACCCATAAGTGATAATTGTATTTTGTCTCATTTTTAGCTCGTTTTCTTATATCACTTATTTTTAGTTTCTTTCACTTCCCCATTGTCTTCACATGGTTGCATCCTTATAACAACCCATTTTTCTTCACATTTCTCTTGAAGTATAATATTATTTCACTGTCTTTGTGATTGCAGAGACCAGGAAAGTGACGATCAATAGACCTTAGAATGTTGCTAGCACAAATATTCACTGCCTTTCACCACTTTTTTTCTATATTCTTTGTTTACAGTCCAAATTCTTTCCCCTTTCCTGGTTCCCCCCTCCCCATCTGTCTCATAAGCCCTCTTCCCTCAGCCCATTTCCCAATCACCCCCTTTCCATTTCCCTGTCCTGGTACTCCCCTACAATGCTGGATCAACTCTTTTCAGAACCAGGGCCCTCTCTTTCCCTCTTCTTGGGTATCCTTTGCTATGCTAATTGTGTCTTGAGAATTCAGAGTTTCTGGGCTAATTAATATCCACTTATCAGTAATTGCATTTCATGTGTATTCTTTTGTATTGGGTGACCTCATTTAGGATGATATTTTCCAGTTCCAATCATTTGCCTAAGAATTTCATGAATTCATCATTTTTAATTGCTGAGTAGTATTTTGTCGTGTAAATATACCACATTTTCTGTATCCATTCCTCCATTGCGGGACATCTGGGTTCTTTCCAGCTTCTGGCTATTATAAATAAGGCTGCTATGAACATAGTGGAGCATGTGTCCTTATTGCATGCTGGGGAATCCTCTGGGTATACACCCAGGAGAGGTATAGCAGGGTCCTCCAGAAGTGTCATGTCCATTTTTCTGAGGAACCGCCAGACTGATTTCCAAAGTGGTTGTTCCTTCTTGCAATCCCACCAGCAGTGGAGGAGTGTTCCTCTTTCTCCACATCCTGGCCAATACCTGCTGTCTCCTGAGTTTTTAACCTTCGCCATTCTGACTGGTGTGAGGTGAAATCTCAGGGTTGTTTTGATTTGCATTTCCCTAATTACCAATGATGCTTTCACCACTTTTGAATAACTGTCCAGCTTCTAATATGCAAGTATTAAATGCAAGTATGCAAATCCAGGGCTGCCATTTACCAATGGTCTTTAAAAAATATGTACAGCAAAAAAAAAAAAAAAAAACAATCTTAACACCTTCTGTATGGTGGATGATCATGAAGGCCAGGGCATTCAAGAAGATGAATGCCAACCTCCCAATCTCCCAACTGAAAGGTCTACAGATCTCTGTGAGCCCACTTCTGACAGCTGTACAGGGCAGTTTGAAAAAATGCCCAGACTCTTGCTGGTCGGCTCAGTGCAAATCCATAGTTCTCTCTCAGATTGGGTGAACAATGACCTACTTAACCATCAAACTGCCTGCTGATGCCCATAGCAGCTAGGACACAGGAAAAAATGTGTTTAATTGAGAATGAAAAATGAAACCAATTACTTTTTCTTCTTTCAAGAGTTTCAGAGAACCTTTTCATTACAAAAAAAAAAAAAAAAAAAAAAAGAAAAGAAACGAAAACTCCAAAAGTATCGTAAACAATCACAACTTAAAATAACTTTAAAATAAGAAACACATTAGCATCTTTATTACAAATGTAATTGGTTTTCTTTTATTTTTCTTCATGGGGAAAGGGTCACTAGTTAAAATACACCACTGTAAAATCTGCAATTTAAATTTCATTTCATGCTGCATTGTAGAAAGAGTTTACATAAATAGCTTCCATTAATCATTTAAAACAAAGGTTAAATGTAAATTAGCATCCAACTTTTTTTCTGTTATTATTTAGGGTTTTCTGTAAAGTTTGATTTTTCAAGAGAGTATATGAATTAATGTGTTTTAAAATAAAACATTTTTTTAATCAAAGAGTGACAATATACAAAGATAAATTGCCTTGGAAAGAATCCCATGACGTCACTAGCAGCATGTGAGGTTAAAGTACACTTTGCTCTCCACCACAATTTTAATTATGTCAATATTTAGTTTGGAAGACTCTGTCCTTAGGACTTACTTGCTCAGGTTTAGTAGCTATTTAGAAAGCAGGTTTGTAGACAGTGTTTTCTCTGATGACAGCAGTTTGTTGAAGAGTATTGAAATATTTCTCAGATTGCTCAATAAAAAAAAAGAATTGAAGAAGAATAAACATCAAGTATGCTACAGAAGACAAGTAGTATATGACCAAGTTTGCTACAGAAAAAAGAGACACGTATCTAGATAATCAATTTGTTTCAGTGGTTATACATTATTTATTCATTCATTAGTAAGGACCTTGAATAATTGACCAATTTTACAATCATTCTAAACTATAGCTCTTGGATAACTATAGTTAAAATATATTTACTCTTATTTATTTCTATGCAGTATCCTTACAGCTTTGAAATAATACTTTTGACAAGGGCAGACATGTATAATTTAGACACTATGCTAAAAAAAAAAAGCTTGATATTTTATTATCATTATTAAAGTTCAAAGTGAAAACCTAACTACTTTTTCCTAAAGTAAAGTTACCTAAAATTAGATTTTGATGACCTAAACACAGAAATATTAAGTATTAAAAGAACAAAGCATCAGAAACTATCCATGTTTACTTCAGGAATGTAGGTTATTATACTACTTTATTGAGTTTGTGAGGTGGAGCTGATAGGGCTGGGTATCATCACATCTCTTAGTTTGACATACATTTTTGAGTAACACATTTCTAAAACTGGAGTTCCAGTAGGAGGCTATTTAAAAAATAAAAACATCAATAAGATTTTAAAATGTTCAAAAGGGATGATTTTCAATGTATGTGCAAACATTTTTCAAATAACTATTCACTCAGAAACAAGTTAGTTCAGATGTAAATTCCAAATTCTTGAAGCAAAATTTAAATAATTGTACTTACTAAACTGTTTTGGTGGACTTGCATTCATCTAATTTCAAGTTCTTGTATAAGATGTTTATGAAAATATAACAGCTTGTAATTCATTCACTTCTACACAACTCATATTTAAGTGATGCTCTGAACAGAGCTAAAGATTCTCTTTAAGAAGTTTCTACTATGAAAGTAAGTGCATTCTCCTAACGAAATAATAAATTGATATATTTAAATGAAAACAGATTATTTAACCCTGTGATTTGGAGAGTAAAAGTATGCCCATCAATTTCCAGAAATTATTTCATAGGCTTCCATAATAGTTTTTTTTTTTAGTGAATAAAGTCAACAAAAACAAGCTTTGGGATTTAGGTCACCACAACAATCTCCAAAAACAATATGACTCCAATTAGAATCTTTGTACTTCAGTCTTTGTGAGAATCATAGTATTCTATCATCACTTACGAGCATGATCATGATGCATAACAACTGCACAGGGGGAAACTTGCAAATTAATTTACATCCGAGAACAAATGCCACACAAAGAACATCTTGACACTATCCTAAAAGGACAAACATCAGCCCTTGAACACCATATGTGGCCTGCATTATGGCATCTTGGCAGTAATACACAATCTATCTCCAGCAGTCACCATTTCAAAAATTTATGAGGGCCTGAAAAGCACAGAGGGCTAAAGAAGTCACTAGAGTTCTGCTTATTAGCATACTCATTAAGCCTAATCAATAATTGATGAACCATTTGTGGAAAGCATATGGATAAAATTACATCTTGGCTTAAACCATTCAGAAAAGTCATATTTTGCCCCTTTGTTTGCTGTGTAAACATCATGTCAAACCTTGTTCCATAATAGCTGAAAGAAGTCAGGTTTCCATTTCTACACAGAGAAAAATAATACAGCAATATGCAACATTTTTAATGCTGGTAAAGCATTTAGTAGAGCAGCTATTGATATACAAAATTAATTGAGTATACAATAATTAACTTTTCAAATGCCCCTAAGTACGACTTGAGAGAAATTGCTGTTTGGACATATTTCTTTTTCTTTTGATTTTGCCATTTAATTATGTTTTCCCTTATTTTTCCTCCCTCCAAATCTCCCAAATGTCCCTCCTTATTCTGCTTCAAATTCATGGTGTGTTTCCTATCACTTGTTATTCCATAAATATATGTATTATATATGCATATATATTCCTAAATATAACTTGAGTATATATAATATTACATGTCTTCAAAAAGGCAGTTACAAGTGGAATTTAGTGGCGGTAGAATGCGACATACCATTTTTCTTAGCATGTTCTTAGAACACTTGCATACTTCAGTGTAGAGCTAATCAAAACCCACACTATCTGCAGGTATGTGACTGAATTCAGAACAGTAAAATTAAGCACTGAGAGTTCATATTTACACAGGCACCAAGAAAACAGTCTAGACTCTGCACACAGAATACCAGATTTCAATGTTGTATATTTTTTATATATAGCATTGAATATAGAATTAGAATATAGAATATTCTAATCATATATGATGAACCAAGTTGTATACATTATTAAGCAAAGTTCATATTGTATTTTAATTTTTAAGCATCTTTCAACATTTTCTCCTGGAACATTACATTATATTTAATTATGTTATCTCTTTATGTTCCTTTTGGTAGTAGCAATTTCTAAGACTTCTTTCTTGCTTTTAATTTTCTTGAGAGTATCGAGACACATTGGAATTTCATAGTCATACTTTCATGCTAGATTTTTCCAGTATTTTTCATGATGGCCTACATGTGTGGAAGACCATAGAGGATTGTGGATTTTTCATCAGAGTATATAAAGAATTCATTTACTATGACTTCTTCCTATTGATACAGCCTTGAGCAGGCAGTATTTGTCATCTTTTCAACTCTTGACACTACCCTTTATTTCTGTCTTTAGTATAATGTAGTCAACACTTGAATCGGGAAGAATTTACTTCATCTATTCAAGAATGTTTGGAATTACTTTGCACAAAAAAATTGTCTATTCATTTTCCCCCACTCATATTTTCATGTATTTAGATGTTTATATAAATACAGACCTGTGTGTACTTATTTCATACTCTGAGTTATAGTTTAGTTTGAGTGTGGTGCTCAAATTACAGTTCTAGCCATTGAGAGACATTACAGTTCTGCATGCCTGTAGAACATCCAAACTTTTATGGGGATAAGTGTTGGAGAAGCCCATTACTTTGGGCATTGTAAGATGATAACATTACTAATTTTTCCATTGAAAAATCAAATATTTCCCAAAGGAATTTTAGTTTGTTTGCTTGTTTGAGGATGCAATTATGAGCTAAGATCTGTGCACTAGGGTTGCTCTCTGCTATTGGGGCGCCATTACTTCCAAAACTTTTAGCTAAAGAGGACGGAAACTTATGCATATAAAATAGCCAGAAGAAATAACTACATCAATATTTCATATGTAATGATCCATGTCCACATTACTATAAAACAACTTTCTATTATTAATTCTAGCTCTTATTAATGCAACTTATTCACGTCTGTCACCTTCATTTTTCTGCAACAGTCTATTTCAATAGAAAGATTCTTGTTTTCTACCATACTTCTCTTGCTAAATAATATGTTTTTTCTTCCAATTTGCGGTGATAATAAATAGCACCTTACCAATCTTCAAAAATACATTTTTGAGGATACGTAGGTTTTCCAATCAGCTCTTTATATATCTAGGAATGTATTTGCTAGACTGCTTATTTTGTAGGTTGTCTTTATCTCTGTGAAACATTGCAATATTGTTGCTTCAATCTGAATTTTTCTACAGAACTTGGAACTGAGTATATTTTCATATTCTCTATGTCTTTGTTGGTGAAGTATCTAGGCACTGTACATTTTCAAGATTATTCTTCACCTTATAGTCACTGAATTTAAAAGGTGTTTATGGTTTAACTAAATATCTCTAGTCATATGTGTTTTAATAAAGTTTTCTTTGATCCTTGTACTTTTTATTTAGTGATTTTGATTTGTCAAGTTTTCATGTTTTGGGATTTTGATAATCATAGAAAAACTTTTCAGGAAGTTGAAGACCATGTATCTGCTATATTTTTCTTCCAGAAATTTTATTTTTATTAACTTTACAGTTATTATGAAGTTGAATTGACATACTCTATGTTTACTCTAGAATTTAAAAGAGAGGAAGGAGTTCTGTTGGTTTGTGGTTGCTTGTGTTTCTGTGCCAACTTGTCCAGGGACTCAGGTCTTCCTTTGTCAGCTGAAACTCACTTCAGCCTGTGCTTCCTGTTCTTTGCTGACAGTACTCTTCTGCTTGTTAATAGGAAATTTCTTTGGTCAGTTCACCCCTGACTTGATTCCAACAGCTTTGTATTGATCCTTGGGATTAAGTATGTTGACTCCTTTAATTTTGTCCTTAAACTTTCTTTGGCCAGTTACGCCACAGTTATGTAAACTAGAATCTACACAATCTTTGCAACTATATTAACAGTACTATCAATAGAGAACTAAAATGAATTCCTAAAAAATTCCAAGAAAGCAAACTGTATTTGTCTGAGTTCTCTAGAGTCACAGAAGGTATGGGCAGTCTCAATACAGTTAGGAAATTTGTCGATGACTTATTCTGTAGTCCAACTCCCCAACAATTGTTACCAGCAGCTGTGGATGGAAATCCAAGGATCTAGCAGTTGCTCAGTCCCACCAGGGAAGCAGGCAAGGAAGAGTGAGTAAGTCTTCCTTCTTCCAATTCCAGTATATAGATCTCCAGCAGAGGGTGTAGCCCAGATTAAAGGCTGTAGGTCTCCAGCAGAGGGTGTGGCCCAGATTAAAAGTGTGTGACTCCATGCCTTTAATCCCAGATGATCTTGAACTCAGAGATCTCCTTGTCTTAATCTTCGGGAATTCATAGGCACTATGCTTCAAGATCTCCATGCGAAGATCCAGGTCAGAAACTTATATCTGTGATCCTCCAGATTAGGATCATAAGTGAGCCTTCCAATTCTAGATTGTAGCTCATTCCAGATATAGTCAAATTGACAACCAGGAATAGCCACTACACAAACGTAGGAAAAGTATGCAATAAATAAATGAAATTTTATGAAATAAACCAAAGGACAAGCAGTTCCTAGCATTCAGTAGGAAAAAGAATTGAACTTTGCAATGACTGTTTTCTTCTATCTCTATAAGAATAATTTTTAAAATGTCATCACACTTCAGATAGTCGTATCAAATCTCTATAGTTAAATTTAAAAGCCAGATTTAACAAAAGAAGACATGATTAGATTTCAAATAAACAGTGAACCAGTTTGTCCTCAGAATTTGTCCACAGAGCACATATTATTTTCCATTGAAGGGAGTAGTCTTTTTCAAAGTCAGTGAATGTGATGTTATTTATTAAACAATTAAATCAGAACTGGCTGTTGCTTTCTGCAATATTGAAGTGCAGTAAGGGCTGTTTAATGATATTAATCACAAACTCAATATCCTCAAATTGAACTACCCAATCAATTGTAATGTAAAGAAATAAGTTGAAAGAAATTTACAATTACAATTCATGCTGGATGTAAAGTAAACATCACCATGATCAGAGAACCCAGAACAATGTGGTTTGTACAATGGATATTCTTCCTCCACAAGATACACTATTCATTTGTCTGTTATTTATTGCTCATGTTATAAGATTCTTATGGGTCATTTCTTCAGGAACTAGATAGGCATCATTGCATGTATTATTTGATCAATAATTTAAGCTAAATTGGAATCTGCTGGCTGCTGGGAGAAGGTACTCATTTTTCTTTCATGATGTGCCCACTAGTAGGTTACTTCTATGTCAGTGAATGACTGAATACCAATGGCCATAAACAAACAGCATGTTTTCTTCTCAAAGGGCTATAAAAATATAAAGAGAAAAAAGAAAGAGGACTTAATGTTGGCAAGTATATGTGTTAGGAAAGGATTTGCAAAGAAGATGAAATGAGGAAAGTATGGGTGGAATGACCAAAATTCATTGTAGCTCTGAATAAAATTCTCAAAGAATATAACAAGATTTTTTTAAATCCAGAATAAGAAGCTAAATCTTGACTATGTTTAGATTAACTATCAGCAGCTGATGGGAGAAAATATAAAGTGGATTCACACTGTGAATGCACCTATTCGCATCAGAAAATCTTGAAAGTTAAGCAGGGCTGGGCCTGGTTAGTTCTTTCCTGGTATGAATATAAGTGGTATATATCAAAGGTACCCCCCCCAAATAATGTAATAAAGTGGGTTTATAATGTCCCTATTTATGTTTTAAAAATATATTAAAATTGTATTAAACTGGGGAGATCTACAAATATAGCTAAGGTTGTGGTGTGGAATTATTTACTTTAAGAAATTAAGATATTGTTAAAATTTCTTGAGAGTTTTTTTAAGAGCAGAAGGGTTCCAAGAACATTAGTAAGGGATCATTGGGACAATGGCATCAACTACTTAATAAATAATTCTGTTGTCTGGACTTCATAAGATATGAAATTTTTTGTAGCAGAGATTGTCAAGTCCATTTATAAAATTATTAATTGGCAATTACAATTACTGTTAATAGACACGTTACTCACAAAACCATGAAGTATCAAAAAGGTGAAATGTTCTATCACCTGAGACTATATTGATGAACCTTACTGGCTAAAAGAAGTGAGTCAAGACAAAATTCACTTTCTCTCAATTTCAAATTAATCAATAACAAAAGACTGAATAGGAATTTCCACCAGATAGAAAAAAATAAAATGAAGAAATTAAGTGCTTGCATTTAAGTAGGCTTAGCCTTCTTGTTGTGTGGGGTTTTTCCATTTGTACTTTCCCATTTTACCATTTGACAGGTTTTTTTCCTTTAAAATGTCTATTTAAATCATCTTAACAGTTTAAAAAATTATCAATTTGTGTCGATATTTTTTACAACACATATTTTTTTTTTAAATTTGTGGCTGAAAGTGCTTGGCACTGAATGGCAACAAGCAGTTCCTGAACAGAACACCAATGGCTTATGTTCTAAGAGCAAGAATCAACAAATGGGACCTCATAAAACTGCAAAGCTTCTGTAAGGCAAAGGACATGGTCAATAAGACAAAACAACAAACAACAAATTGGGAAAAGATCTTTACTAACCCTACATCTGATTGAGGGCTCATATCCAATGTATACAAAGAACTCATGAAGTTTGTCTCCAGAAAGTCAAATAACCCTATTAAAAATGGGGTACAGAGCTAAACAGGGAATTCTTAACTGAGGAAACTCGAATGGCTCTAAAGCACCTAAAGAAATGTTCAGCATCCTTAGTTACAGGGAAATGCAAATCAAAACGACACTGAGATTCCACCTCACACCCAGTCAGAAAGGCTAAGATAAAGAACTCAGGGGACAGCAGATGCTGGAGAGGATGTGGGGAAAAGGGAACACTTCTCCATTGTTGGTGGGATTGCAGGCTGGTAAAACGTCTTGCCAGTTCTGATGCTAGGTTACAGAAATCCTTCTATGTTTGTACATGTTTACCTAGAATACTACATACCCTACAAGTAGATATTTCTATGCTAGTGCTGTGGTTTCAAAATAAGAAGTCAGCTTTTACTGAAGAAACAAGCTGACCTGGTTCCTCTGAGCTAAGCTTCAGGGCTTCACAGCATTGAGAAATGCATGGTAAATTATGTAATCATAAGAGGGTTTACTGATGGTGAAGCAGTGTCATTACAGCAACAGATATGTGAGATGTGAGACTTCTCATAAAACATCCATGCATTTATAAAGTAAATATCCATGCATTTTCTCAGAGCAGTCTCTGTTTTTCATCTAACTAAATGTGTAACTAAGAACATCTTACTCCTAACCAGAATAAGAAAAAGAAAAATTCATGTTTATTGGTTTTCTGTGACTTTATTTTTCTATAAAATATCTTTCAAAACCCAGTCAGTTTCTCTGGGATATTTTAAGCATACCGCGACCTTTGGCAAAATCTCATACAGCCAAGTTCTTCTAATAATGCATCTCAATTTCTTCCGCTGAATTTTGAACACTGACATTTGTTTACTGTATACTTGTTCTTTTAGAAAGTCTTGTTTAGAGGAAAAATATGGTACTAGCATTGCATACTTTATTAGTTTTCTATTTGTTTGTTTGGAGACAGGTTTAATCTAGCCCAGACTGACTTGAAATTTGCAAAGCAATGGAGAATGACCTTGGTCTCTTGTTCCTTTTAATGTAGGAATGAGTCAATCTACTAAGTTTAGGCAGTGCTAAAGACCAAACACAGGATGTCCTGAATACCCCAGAGTAAATGCACTCTGCTGATTAAACCACAGCTTTATCCCTTGGAACTCTTTCCTTTGGAGGAAAAATTAGACACTTCAGGCTAATTTCCATTTTCAAATGTAAGCACAACCTTGTGTTTTTGTTGGTGGATTTCAATTTACTTCTAACATTAGCTTATATCACATATATTTTTAAACTACATTCATTGCACACTTTCAAAAATCTATTTAATGTATAATTCTAATGATTAGTTTAAAATTGTGACACCACACATACCTTCCTTGTACTAGAATATGTATGGATATAGGTGGGGAAACAACTTAGATATATGTCTTTATCTTACAATCTGCTAGAGAAATAAGATGAAGGTGTTAATATGGAAAGAAAGACTTAGGTACAGAAGTAGAGAGTGCATACTGCATCAGAGTACAAGAGAAAGAACAGATGCATCAGGGTAATTAGAGACCTCCATAGAAATCTGACTGATCCTTAGTAGAAGAGTCTCAGGTTTATAGTCCTCAGGATACTGGAGAACTATACACATGTTCAAACAAATTTGCTTTTGTGGTGCTACCAAATACTGTCCTGTTTAGATTGAGATAGATTTACAATTTTATATGCTTCTAAAACATTTTTTGGGCTTTTGTTTAATACCTACAGAGGGTTTTGACATACTTGCTGAAAAAACATCCTGAAGAGATTTTCAGAGAGAGAAAACATTTTCATAAGAGGACAACTGTCATTTTGGTTCTTAAAGTAACCAGGAATTATTGAGATATTATATAGCACAGAAAATTTTCAAATATGTTGCAATTATAACATTGAAAGTATATTTATGTAACATTATTTTTCCGGGTACGATTACAGGTATTGGTATATAACCATGAAGACAGTTCTTAACATTATGAAAATTCATCTCAATAAAGATATAATGAAAACAGTGACTAGTCCTTGTTTTATGCATATTATATATTGTAGAAATAGCATATAATGGTGGAAACTGTGGAAATTAGAAATGCACATGTTTTTCTGAAAATGCTAGTAAATTTGTCTAAAAAGCTTGAAAAATTGAAACTATGAAGCTATTTTAATATTTTGAATAAGTGGTTCAAATTTAGGATTCAGCAACAACTAGCTTAAGATTTAGTAATAAGAAAAACAATAAATATATGAACACAACAGAATAATATCTTGCAAATTAACAGCAGAGAAAATTAAGTGGGAAGTACATTAATAAAAAGAAATTAAAAACTAGCTCAGAATAGGAGATGGTATATTAGCCTAGTAGAATATTGTGTAGTGTGTGCTATATAACCCCTGTGTTATATAAAATTGGAGCATCTGCCAATAATCCGTGAATTGGAAAAATGAAATTTATAACCTCACATAATATGCCCATATTTCACTGCTATTATTTTAAAACGTATTATTTCTTCTAAATAATATCTCCTGAAGCCATTTTAAATACAACTTTCTGTATTTTCAGAGGTTAGAACTTACATTAATTTCTCATTTAATGATTTTTTTTCCATCCTAGAAAATTGCTTAATGGACCATTTGCTCACTCATAGAGCAAGCATACATGTAAGAGGAAAAACTAAAATGAGTCCACTGACTTGGCTGTAAATAATTCAGTCAGAGGAGTCGTGTCTTCCTATGGAATGCATTTTATTATTTTATACATCTTTAATAGAGCTATGTCTCTGTAGAAATTGTCTTTGAGGATTTGACTCTAGTTCTAAGTAGTTCTGTTGCACACTTCTTACTTTACAGAGCAGTACCCTCTTTTCAGTAGTAACTTTCAAGATATTAATAGAGGACTCAGAAGAACCTGAAGAAGGGTTCAGAGACCTGAACTTCATCTGAAATTTCAAAGGTTGAGATGGGGGATGAAGAAAGATGGCACAGGCAAACCTCAGTCAATACTGAATTTTCATACATGATAGTATCTATAATTTGTTGCTGTTACAAATCTTCTCAAACTCAGCAGCTTCATATGTTGTCAACATATTTTGGATGACAAATTTGCAGCTGAGCTGAGGTTTGTTGACATAGGGTAAGCTTCAGAAGATAAGCATGAATGAGAAGCCAGAAGGTTAGAACTATTATTTTTCATAGCAAGATCTTCTGGGTGTACTTTAGTGTATGTTTCTCACTCTCCTTGTCTCAATTGTCTTCCTGGAACAGCGTGTTTTTGACACTGGAAGAGGTAAAAATGTACAAGCAGAATATACAGGGCTTTCAAGGTTAATTTTCAAACTACAAAAGTAATTTCTTCATAAATATATATACACATATATATATACACATATATATATATATATTGCCTAAACAAATCAGATTGTTGAGTATAAAGGTAACTTTAAGAACATCTGTATCTACAAAATGTTCACATGCTTTTCTGTCAAGATGATACCATTCAAGGGTAGAGTGTCTGATCTTGACCATGGGAAACACATCAGTGTTGCGATACTTTTATAGAGTGGGCTACTTGAAG